>NC_092171.1:41584483-41639483 GCF_045791955.1 Oncorhynchus clarkii lewisi | reverse complement strand
TCATCTTCCACTGGTTGTTATGAAGTGATTGCTATTGTGTAGCTAGCAGGCAATAATATAGTGAGTAAGTCAGTACTGTGGCTAGGCTTGTCTATGATTGACAGTAGTCTGTCGGCATCCTGCAGCGCAGAGAGACAGCGAGAGAGAGACAGCGAGAGAGAGAGACAGCGAGAGAGAGAGACAGCGAGAGAGAGACAGCGAGAGAGAGAGTGAGCGCGAGACAGCAAGAGATGGCTAGCGAGAGAGAGAGAGAGACAGCGAGAGAGAGACAGCGAGAGAGAGACAGCGAGAGAGTGAGCGCGAGACAGCGAGAGAGAGACAGCGAGAGAGAGAGAGAGAGACAGCGAGAGATGGCTAGCGAGAGAAAGGGGTAGGGAGAGAGAGCGAGAGAGCGAGCGAGCGAGCGATGCTGGGAGAGAGAGAGACAGCAACAGAGCGACAGAGAGAGAGAGAGAGAGACAGCGAGAGAGAGAGAGAGAGACAGCGAGAGAGAGAGAGACAGCGCGCGCGAGAGAGAGAGACAGCGACAGCGAGAGAGAGAGACAGCGAGAGAGAGAGACAGCGAGAGAGAGAGAGACAGCGAGAGAGAGAGAGACAGCGAGAGAGAGAGAGACAGCGAGAGAGAGAGAGACAGCGAGAGAGAGAGAGACAGCGAGAGAGAGAGAGAGACAGCGAGAGAGAGAGAGAGACAGCGAGAGAGAGAGACAGCGAGAGAGAGAGAGACAGCGAGAGAGAGAGAGAGAGATGGCTAGCGAGAGAAAGGGGGGAGAGAGAGAGGAGAGAGCAACAGAGCGACAGAGAGAGAGAAAGGGTGAGAGCAGCGATAGAGAGGAGATGACAGAGAGAAGGAGAGAGGAAAGAGAGAGAGGGCAGAGGAAACAGGAAACAGGAAACTCTCTCTCTGAAGAAGTAGAGATATTCTTTTCTTTTTTGAGTTTGAGTTTATTTTTATTTTTACAGGGACAGGGCACATTAATCAACGTTTCAGTAAAAGTGCCGGTTTTAGCCAGCCGGCTAATTTTCAACCGCAGTCCCTGGGCAGGTTATTAAAAACAATTACAATATAGACAATAGCAGCATAGAACAAGCAAGACATAGCAACATAGGACAAGCAAGACATAGCATACAGAGCAACATAGGACAAGCAAGACGTAGCATACAGACAGAGCAACATAGGACAAGCAAGACGTAGCATACAGACAGAGCAACATAGGACAAGCAAGACATAGCATACAGACATAGCAACATAGGACAAGCAAGACGTAGCATACAGACATAGCAACATAGGACAAGCAAGACATAGCATACAGACAGAGCAACATAGGACAAGCAAGACATAGCATACAGACAGAGCAACATAGGACAAGCAAGACATAGCATACAGACAGAGCAACATAGGACAAGCAAGACATAGCATACAGACAGAGCAACATAGGACAAGCAAGACATAGCATACAGAGCAACATAGAACAAGCAAGACATAGCATACAGAGCAACATAGGACAAGCAAGACGTAGCATACAGAGCAACATAGGACAAGCAAGACATAGCATACAGACAGAGCAACATAGGACAAGCAAGACATAGCATACAGAGCAACATAGAACAAGCAAGACATAGCATACAGAGCAACATAGGACAAGCAAGACGTAGCATACAGAGCAACATAGGACAAGCAAGACATAGCATACAGACAGAGCAACATAGGACAAAAAGCAGCAAGACAAAAATCATAAAAGCAACAAAGTGTTTCCACACCTCACAAGCTACAGACAACAGACAACATGGAAAGCTGCAACACACAGCTAGGGACCATGTTCACAAATCTGATTGACCTTTAGCCATGTCTTCAAGCATTTTGTGAAAGTGTGATATGTGGTGCAGTTATGTGTGTCGGATGACAGTGTATTCCAGACATGGGAAGCTCTCACAGAGAATGCAGATTTCTTGAATTCAAGACATGCGTCGGTGTATTGCACAAGATTTTCCCAACTCAGGAGCTCATGCTTTCTGAGGATGTAACAGTGATGATGGCTATTGGGCTTCCTATCAAGCACTTTGAGAGCCTGTTTGTAGACAGACTGAATAGGTTTTAATGTTGTACAGCAAGCTTGGGCCCAACTAGTCAAGCAGTATGTTAAGTGGGGGAGTATCATAGATTTGAAGTACAGTTTTGCTACCTCTGTAGTCAAACAATTTAGTATAAATCGGAAATTAGCTAGGTTGAATTTGGTTATTCCATGGACCTAACCGTGACCCACTTTGATAACACAGGCAGTCTGATATTAGGCTTGAACTGGGTTCAGTCACGTGCATCCGCGGTACACTACACACCCCCAGCAAGCCAGCCAGCCTCTCCTCCTGCGTCAACACAAACAAAGTGCAGGGGTAATATTGTTGCCTGTGTTTTACATTTAGCCTCTCCGACTGCCCCGTCAACATTTAGCCTCTCTGACATCCCTGTCAGCATTTAGCCTCTGACATCCCCGTCTGCATTTAGCCTCTCTGACAGCCCCGTCGGCATTTAGCCTCTCTGACAGCCCCGTCAGCATTTAGCCTCTCTGACAGCCCCGTCTGCATTTAGCCTCTCTGACAGCCCCGTCTGCATTTAGCCTCTCTGACAGCCCCGTCAGCATTTAGCCTCTCTGACAGCCCCGTCTGCATTTAGCCTCTCTGACAGCCCCGTCAGCATTTAGCCTCTCCGACAGCCCCGTCGGCATTTAGCCTCTCTGACAGCCCCGTCGGCATTTAGCCTCTCTGACAGCCCCGTCTGCATTTAGCCTCTCTGACAGCCCCGTCAGCATTTAGCCTCTCCGACAGCCCCGTCGGCATTTAGCCTCTCTGACAGCCCCGTCGGCATTTAGCCTCTCTGAGAGCCCCGTCAGCATTTAGCCTCTCCGAGAGCCCCGTCAGCATTTAGCCTCTCTGACAGCCCCGTCAGCATTTAGCCTCTCTGACAGCCCCGTCAGCATTTAGCCTCTCTGACAGCCCCGTCAGCATTTAGCCTCTCTGACAGCCCCGTCAGCATTTAGCCTCTCTGACAGCCCCGTCAGCATTTAGCCTCTCTGACAGCCCCGTCAGCATTTAGCCTCTCTGACAGCCCCGTCAGCATTTAGCCTCTCCGACAGCCCCGTCGGCAATTAGCCTCTCCGACAGCCCCGTCGGCATTTAGCCTCTCTGAGAGCCCCGTCAGCATTTAGCCTATGAATCATATAGATGAAGAACCATATATTTGCGGGAAAAAAAGATAGAAAATGGATAGACTTGAAATAATAAAAAATAGCAAGTACAACTGGAAAAAAAGGTGTGATGACATGATCTTTCAATTAGGTTGTATACACCCCCCCCCAAAAACAAAAAAAACACACCAGTTTCTTTGTTGCAAGGGTTCATGCAGTGAGACAGTGTAAAAGGAGAGAGCGAGAGTGTGTGTATGGTACTATAGAGTACCATACACAATACCCATAAAACCTAGTGGTCAAACAAGGAAATGGTTGCAATTGTTTTTTTTCCACCATTCATTTTTTCCCGTAGGGGTTTAGAAAGGCTTCATATGAGGGTTTGTGTTTAGTGGAGGCTTACTCTCGTTTTGACAACCGTGTAAATCTCTCTAGGACAAGGTGACTTTTATCAATATATTCTCCTGTGTTTAACCCTCCCCCAAAATGAAATGCTAATTAGTTGCTAATGTGGCCATCATAAAGAACTACAAATGCCATGATGGTCTGGATGAGACTGCTGAATCGAGCTAGAGATGACGTTGTAGGAGCACTTTGATGTTAATTAGCATTTTTTTAAATCTAAGAATAAATGGAGATGAATATATTGATAAAAAAATCACCTTGTCCTAGAGAGATTTCCACAGCTGTCAAAACGTCACGCCAGAGTAAGCCGACACTAAACACAGCCCTTATTTATTTATTTTTTAAGTGTTTTTAAAGTCCCCTGTGGGGGAAAATGAATGGTGGAATAACGATTGGAACCATTTATTTCACTGTTTGAGTGCTAGGTTTTCTGGGTATTATGACACCTCCACATAGGGGCTTTATACCTTGATGTCACGGTGCATTTTTCCCTTGGAGTGTAGATATCCCAAACCCTGTGAACACAAAGACAGAGAGAGCTATGTTATCCCAAACCCTGTGAACACAAAGACAGAGAGAGCTATGTTATCCCAAACCCTGTGAACACAAAGACAGAGCTATGTTATCCCAAACCTTGTGAACACAAAGACAGAGAGAGCTATGTTATCCCAAACCCTGTGAACACAAAGACAGAGAGAGCTATGTTATCCCAAACCCTGTGAACACAAAGACAGAGAGAGCTATGTTATCCCAAACCCTGTGAACACAAAGACAGAGAGAGCTATGTTATCCCAAACCCAGTGAACACAAAGACAGAGAGAGCTATGTTAGAGACTTGGTTGAAATGGCAAACTCGGGAGTCAACCAGAAGTTTACATTTCCTGGTTTCATGGACCCAGATTAAACCTAGGTCTGACCTGAACTGTGTTCGAATACTCATACTAACCACACGAAGCGTACTATTGAGTATGTAGTATGCTAGTATGCTTATTGGTCATAGTATGGATATAGTTAGTATGCCAAAAGTTCCCGGATGTCATACTACATTCGCCAAAATACTAAGTATACAAGCAGTGGACACTATTTACGTGGTTTTAGGGCCCATAATGCAATTCTTCCGAAAATGGGCGTGGCTTCAGAACATTTTCAGATTTGACGAAAATACGCAGCCAAAGTCCGACGAGAGCGGATGCAAATTCGTTGCTGACAAATGTTAAGAAAATATTGAGCAACGTAATAAAGTAAACGACTTTTCAAATAAGTTAGGCTACACACGTTGTTTGCTGACAATTTGTTAGCTACGCTAGCCTTACAAACCGCATAGTATATCATTAAAAGCAGTTGCTCGTATGCACCCGGTACGTTAGCTAGCTACTTAACTAACGTCAGCTGGCTACTTAACTAACGTCAGCTGGCTACTTAACTAACGTTAGCTGGCTACTTAACTAACGTCAGCTGGCTACTTAACTAACGTCAGCTGGCTACTTAACTAACGTCAGCTGGCTACTTAACTAACGTCAGCTGGCTACTTAACTAACGTCAGCTGGCTTCTTAACTAACGTCAGCTGGCTACTTAACTAACGTCAGCTGGCTACTTAACTAACGTCAGCTGGCTACTTAACTAATGTCAGCTGGCTACTTAACTAACGTCAGCTGGCTACTTAACTAACGTCAGCTGGCTACTTAACTAACGTTAGCTGGCTACTTAACTAACGTCAGCTGGCTACTTAACTAACGTTAGTTGGCTACTTAACTAACGTTAGTTGGCTACTAACACAGTGACCTTACCAGTATATTAACTATCTGCTATTTAACTACCCAATGTGTATTGACTTGATCATTCATGTCATTCTTAGTTAGCTAAATGGTATAGTCGTTGTGCGTTCTCAATATACATTGTTGATGAAGTCGTAAGATGTCTAGCTAGTAATTTGTTAGCTATGCTAACAAGCTAGCAAGAGGTTGCATAGCAACAGCATCAATTTCCGGTTAGACAGGAAGCACTAGTATGCTCAACTGAAAGGATAATTTTAGTTTACAGTATACTAAAATTAACTAATAGTATGTAGTATATACTCATTAAGTATGTAGTATACAGTATGTTAGTATGGGTACTCCAACACAGCTCTGAACTTTAAGGACATTAGTCCATTGTTGATATAATCCCAATTTTTGTTGCATGTCAGCAATCATGTTTTCAAGATATTGAACTTTGAAAATACAGAAATGTATCATACGATGCAAACTGCATCATACCAGCTGTATTTCTGTATAATGAAAGTTATATATCTTGTTGTATGTATCAATCGTCTCTGAGTAGGATTGCTGATCTAGGATCAGGGCCTGTCTATGCATGTAACCTCATTCACTGTGATGTGAAAGGCACAACTCTGATCCTAAAATCAGTACTCCTGCTCTGAGACTGCCCCAGGAGTAGGCGGAATCTGTGTCAAGGAAACTGTACCTAAGTGTAATTACCTGTATGGTCTCTCTGCAGACGTAGGCTATCTGCAGCTCTGATAGGGGACCCGTCACTGACAAATTAAAAACAGACAAACATGATGGTTATGCCGCCCTAAAGGCCATTTGTATAGTTTAATATATATATAATGAGGGTCAGATAGGATTATGTCTGTAATCTGTAATCTATGCAAAACAGTGTGATCATACCATACGGGGAGAGATGAAACATTTAAATAAGAAATAAATCAACCATCATTTATAAGTAATAAATCAGCCGATAATTTGACAGTATAACTGTGATGATATGTGAGACAGAGAGAGAGGAGAGAGAGGAGACAGAGAGAAGACAGAGAGGAGACAGAGAGGAGAGAGACAGAGAGGAGACAGAGAGAGAGGAGACAGAGAGAGAGGAGACAGAGGAGACAGAGAGAGAGGAGACAAGTAACAACACACCATGATATATGTCCTGTAGAGATCCTCCCCCACAGTACTCCATACAGATCCACAGCTTGTCACGGCTGATCCAGGGAGGGAGATGAGACAGTTAGGGGCACAGGGGACAGTTAGGGGCACAGGGGACAGTTAGGCGCAACACGGGACAGTTAGGCGCAACACGGGACAGTTAGGCGCAACACGGGACAGTTAGGCGCAACAGGGGACAGTTAGGCGCAACAGGGGACAGTTAGGCGCCACAGGGGACAGTTAGGCGCACAGGGGACAGTTAGGCGCACAGGGGACAGTTAGGCGCACAGGGGACAGTTAGGCGCACAGGGGACAGTTAGGCGCACAGGGGACAGTTAGGCGCACAGGGGACAGTTAGGCGCACAGGGGACAGTTAGGCGCACAGGGGACAGTTAGGCGCACAGGGGACAGTTAGGAGCACAGGGGACAGTTAGGCGCACAGGGGACAGTTAGGCGCACAGGGGACAGTTAGGCGCACAGGGGACAGTTAGGAGCACAGGGGACAGTTAGGAGCACAGGGGACAGTTAGGAGCACAGGGGACAGTTAGGAGCACAGGGGACAGTTAGGAGCACAGGGGACAGTTAGGCGCACAGGGGACAGTTAGGCGCACAGGGGACAGTTAGGAGCACAGGGGACAGTTAGGAGCACAGGGGACAGTTAGGAGCACAGGGGACAGTTAGGAGCACAGGGGACAGTTAGGAGCACAGGGGACAGTTAGGAGCACAGGGGACAGTTAGGAGCACAGGGGACAGTTAGGAGTACAGGGGACAGTTAGGAGCACAGGGGACAGTTAGGAGCACAGGGGACAGTTAGGAGCACAGGGGACAGTTAGGCGCAGTAAAACAGACTAGGGGTGTATTAATTTGTGCAAAATGTGTTGCAATGAAAACTAGCGTGTCTTATTTGACAAGTTCAGGTAGGTCCTTCTTCATTTCAGTCTGTTTGCCTCTGTTTGGTTCCTAGGGAATAACCCCAGAGTTTACAATATACACAGCTAAATAGTTGGCAGAACATGAATGGCAGAAGAACACAGAAGACCAAGAACAATAGTATTCATATTATTATTAAAAAATAAAATAAAAATTCTCCCCAAATTCTGTTTTCTCCGTTTAGTTTTTCCAGGTTTTCGCTCTCAAAATCACAGTTTTTTTAAAAACCAAAACAATATTGAATGTTCCAAGTCCACAACAATGTTTAAAAAACACATCAGGAGACCACCCTTGAGGTTTGGGGAAAAATCATTTTTTATTTATTTTTTGGGTGTATTCAACTGCACACCAGCCAGAGACCGTTGTCTGGTTAAAGGATGTTTCTGTAGCGTTCATGTGATTGCAGAGTTTGCAAAACAAAATGGCCACCGGATTGATGCAAAAAAAAAATCATGATATCATTCCGCCAGGTAGGCAAAGGCTATTTTGCAGTTAACATTTCCTTGAGAAGGTTTAGGGCAACTTTTTTCATAAGACTGATTTCATTAAATTAGCATCATGGCTAACAGCTACACAAAGCGGTAGACAAACACACAGACAGACATTCCTGTGATTTTGCCTCTTCAGAAAGTTGAAGGAAAAGACGAATAGCTGATGCATTTTGTTCATGTCTTATGATAATCTTGGACATATTTATGCATTTTATAATTAATTCAATACATTTTTTTTTATATTGTTGAATTCCATTTTAATGTCTGTATTTCTTAATTCCGTCTGCGTTCTCAGCAACGTGAATTTTATAGGGAGAAATAGATAACTGGCAGGTAAATAGCTGCCAGGGAAACATTGCTGCTAGAGCGATTCAATCCAACAAGTCATCCCAAAGATATTTGTCAGATGCGATGTAGGACGGAGAAGTACGGATGTCGATTAAGGCACCTCTCTGATTCAGAGGGGTTGGGTTAAATGTGAAAGACACATTTCAGTTGAAGACATTCAGTTGTACAACTGACTAGGTATCCCACCTTTCCCCTTTCCTTTCACAGTAAACCTCTCAGATCTGACTGTACTGAAGGCTACATTATTAAAGAGTAGTACAGTAAACCTCTCAGATCTGACTGTACTGAAGACTACATTATTAAAGTACAGTAAACCTCTCAGATCTGACTGTACTGAAGGCTACATTATTAAAGTACAGTAAACCTCTCAGATCTGACTGTACTGAAGGCTACATTATTAAAGTACAGTAAACCTCTCAGATCTGACTGTACTGAAGACTACATTATTAAAGAGTAGCACGGTAAACCTCTCAGATCTGACTGTACTGAAGGCTACATTATTAAAGTACAGTAAACCTCTCAGATCTGACCGTACTGAAGACTACATTATTAAAGAGTAGTACAGTAAACCTCTCAGATCTGACTGTACTGAAGACTACATTATTAAAGTACAGTAAACCTCTCAGATCTGACTGTACTGAAGGCTACATTATTAAAGAGTAGCACGGTAAACCTCTCAGATCTGACTGTACTGAAGACTACATTATTAAAGAGTAGCACGGTAAACCTCTCAGATCTGACTGTACTGAAGACTACATTATTAAAGTACAGTAAACCTCTCAGATCTGACTACTGAAGACTACATTATTAAAGTACAGTAAACCTCTCAGATCTGACTACTGAAGACTACATTATTAAAGAGTAGTACAGTAAACCTCTCAGATCTGACTGTACTGAAGACTACATTATTAAAGAGTAGCACGGTAAACCTCTCAGATCTGACTGTACTGAAGACTACATTATTAAAGAGTAGCACAGTAAACCTCTCAGATCTGACTGTACTGAAGACTACATTATTAAAGTACAGTAAACCTCTCAGATCTGACTGTACTGAAGACTACATTATTAAAGAGTAGCACGGTAAACCTCTCAGATCTGACTGTACTGAAGACTACATTATTAAAGTACAGTAAACCTCTCAGATCTGACTGTACTGAAGGCTACATTATTAAAGTACAGTAAACCTCTCAGATCTGACAGTACTGAAGGCTACATTATTAAAGAGTAGCACGGTAAACCTCTCAGATCTGACTGTACTGAAGGCTACATTATTAAAGTACAGTAAACCTCTCAGATCTGACTGTACTGAAGGCTACATTATTAAAGTACAGTAAACCTCTCAGATCTGACTGTACTGAAGACTACATTATTAAAGAGTAGCACGGTAAACCTCTCAGATCTGACTGTACTGAAGACTACATTATTAAAGAGTAGCACAGTAAACCTCTCAGATCTGACTGTACTGAAGACTACATTATTAAAGTACAGTAAACCTCTCAGATCTGACTGTACTGAAGACAACATTATTAAAGAGTAGCACGGTAAACCTCTCAGATCTGACTGTACTGAAGACTACATTATTAAAGAGTAGCACAGTAAACCTCTCAGATCTGACTGTACTGAAGACTACATTATTAAAGAGTAGCACAGTAAACCTCTCAGATCTGACTGTACTGAAGACTACATTATTAAAGTACAGTAAACCTCTCAGATCTGACTACTGAAGACTACATTATTAAAGAGTAGCACGGTAAACCTCTCAGATCTGACTGTACTGAAGACTACATTATTAAAGAGTAGCACAGTAAACCTCTCAGATCTGACTGTACTGAAGACTACATTATTAAAGAGTAGCACAGTAAACCTCTCAGATCTGACTGTACTGAAGACAACATTATTAAAGAGTAGTACAATAAACCTCTCAGATCTGACTGTACTGAAGACTACATTATTAAAGAGTAGCACAGTAAACCTCTCAGATCTGACTGTACTGAAGACTACATTATTAAAGTACAGTAAACCTCTCAGATCTGACTGTACTGAAGACTACATTATTAAAGTACAGTAAACCTCTCAGATCTGACTGTACTGAAGACTACATTATTAAAGAGTAGCACGGTAAACCTTTTCTTATAGCTTACCTTTACATTCTAAAAATACCTCTAGTCTGGAAATATCAAGTATCAATTCCTCAAGTCAGCTTCAGAGTATCACTTCCTCAAGTCACTCAGCCACAGACTGCTGCAATGGTATATATAGTGTTGGCTTGCTCCTTACCAGAGGTAGCTCTGGTCCCTAGGGGTCAAACATAGTGCACTACACAGGGAATAGTGCCGTTTGTAACATATCCCTGGTATTGGAGTGTGGTCTAGGCTCTTACCAGAGGTATCTCTGGGCCCCTGGTATTGGAGTGTGGTCTAGGCTCTTACCAGAGGTATCTCTGGGCCCCTGGTATTGGAGTGTGGTCTAGGCTCTTACCAGAGGTATCTCTGGGCCCCTGGTATTGGAGTGTGGTCTAGGCTCTTACCAGAGGTATCTCTGGGCCCCTGGTATTGGAGTGTGGTCTAGGCTCTTACCAGAGGTATCTCTGGGCCCCTGGTATTGGAGTGTGGTCTAGGCTCTTACCAGAGGTAGCTCTGGGGCCCTGTTATTGGAGTGTGGTCTAGGTTCTTACCAGAGGTAGCTCTGGGCCCCTGGTATTGAGTGGGGTCTTGGCTTTACCAGAGGTAGCTCTGGGCCCCTGTTATTGAGGGTGGTCTTACCAGAGGTAGCTCTGGGCCCCTGGTATTGAGGGTGGTCTTACCAGAGATAGCTCTGGGCTCCTGGTATTGAGTGTGGTCTTGGTTCTTACCAGAGGTAGCTCCCGAAGTAGGCCACTATGTTGTGGTGCATGCATTCCTTCACCATGAAGATCTCCTGCTGGATGATGGAGAAGTCATCCCCTGGAAGCAGAGAATGAGAGAAACTCAGACGCAGACACACACACCCGTGCCGTTCACACACAGACACACACACACGAGAGAGGGAGACACACAACACACACACGAGAGAGAGAGAGACACGCAACACACACGAGAGAGAGAGAGAGAGAGAGAGAGACAGAGAGACAGAGAGGGAGACACACAACACACACATGAGAGAGGGAGAGAGAGAGAGAGAGAGAGACAGACAGAGAGAGGGAGAGAGAGAGAGATAGAGACACACATTCTCTTCACACAGACTGATGGTATTCTACATAAACCTCCTCTCCATATTAATATGAATGAATGGAGGAAAAGTTCAAGCACGTTGGACAGAATGAATCACTGAATCTTTCCCCGTCCGTTGCCAGACCACAGAATATTTGACTCCATTTCAAAGTGCCTGGATGGATAAAATACTTCCACAGTGAGGCATAAACACTGCATTGTGCATATAGACAAAACTAACAAAATGGTGTCCTATAAACGTATGTATGTAGCTACTAATGAATAAAGCACTACTACTGCTGTTAACATCACTACCACTACTACTACCACCAATACCACCAACAATACCACTACTACCACCAATACCACTACTACCACCAATACCACTACTACTACCACCAATACCACCACTACTACTACCACCAATACTACCACCAATACTACCACCAATACCACCACTACTACCACCACCACTACTACCACCAATACCACTACTACCACCAATACCACCACCACTACCAATACCACTACTACCACCAATACCACTACTACCACCAATACCACCACCACCACCAATACCACCACTACTACTACTACCACCAATACCACTACTACCAGCACTACTACTACCAATACCAATACTACCACCAATACCACCACTACCACCAATACCACCACCACCACCAATACCACCACTACCACTACTACCACCAATACCACTACTACCACCAATACCACTACTACCACCACTACTACTACCACCAATACCACTACTACGACCAATACCACTACTACCACTACTACAACTACCACCAATACCACTACTACTACTACCACCAATACCACTACTACCACCACCACCACCACTACTACTACTACTACCACCAATACCACTACTACCACCAATACCACCACCAATACCACCACTATTACTACTACCACCAATGCCACCACCACTACCACTACTACCAACACCACTACTACCACCACCAATAACACTACTACTACTACCACCAATACCACTACTACCACCAATACCACCACTACTACTACCAATACCACCACCACCAATACCACCACTACTACTACTACCACCAATAACACTACTACCACCAATACCACTACTACCACCAATACCACTACTATCACCACCACCACCACTACTACTACTACCACCAATACCACTACTACCACCACCACCACCAATACCACCACTACTACCACCAATGCCACCACCACTACCACTACCACTACTACCAATACCACTACTACCACCAATACCACTACTACCACCAATACCACTACTATCACCACCACCACCACCACCACTACTACTACTACCACCAATACCACTACTACCACCAATACCACTACTATCACCACCACCACCAATACCACTACTATCACCACCACCACCAATACCACCACTACTACCACCAATACTACCACCAATACCACTACTACCACCAATACCACCACCAATACCACCACTATTACTACTACCACTACTACCAGCACCACTACTACCACCACCAATAACACTACTACTACTACCACCAATACCACT
The DNA here is from genome assembly GCF_045791955.1 of Oncorhynchus clarkii lewisi. Taxonomy (NCBI): domain Eukaryota; kingdom Metazoa; phylum Chordata; class Actinopteri; order Salmoniformes; family Salmonidae; genus Oncorhynchus; species Oncorhynchus clarkii. The sequence goes on along the minus strand of NC_092171.1, from coordinate 41,626,450 downwards.
ACTACCACCAATACCACCACTACTACTACCACTACTACCACCACCAATGCCACTACTACTACTACCACCACCAATACCACCAATAACACTACTACCACCACTACCACCACTACTACTACCACCACTACTACTACCACCAATACCACCACTACTACTACCACCAATACCACCACTACTACCACCACCAATACCACCAATACCACCACCACTACTACTACCACCAATACCACCACCACCACCAATACTACTACCACCACCAATACCACCACCACTACCACCAATACCACCACTACTACCACCAATACCACCACTACTACTACCACCAATACCACCACTATTACCACTACCACCACCAATACCACCACCACTACCACCAATACCACCACCACTACCACCAATACCACCACTACTACCACCAATACCACTACTACTACCACCAATACCACTACTACTACCACCAATACCACTACTACTACCACCAATACCACCACTACTACTACCACTACTACCACCAATACCACCACTACCACCACTACCACCACCACTACCACCAATACCACCACCACTACCACCAATACCACCACTACTACCACCAATACCACCACTACTACTACCACCAATACCACCACTATTACCACTACCACCACCAATACCACCACCACTACCACCAATACCACCACCACTACCACCAATACCACCACTACTACCACCAATACCACTACTACTACCACCAATACCACCACCACTACCACCAATACCACCACTACTACCACCAATACCACCACTACTACCACCAATACCACTACTACTACCACCAATACCACCACTACTACTACTACCAATACCACCACTACTACTACTACCACTATTACTACTACCACTACTACTACCACCACTACTACCACTACTACTACTACCACCAATATCACTACTACTACTACCACCACCACCAATACCACCACCACTACTACCACCACCAATATCACCACCAATACCACCACCACTACTACTACCACCACACCAATACCACCACCAATACCACCACCACTACTACTACCACCACACCAATACCACCACCAATACCACCACCACTACTACTACCACCACACCAATACCACCACCACTACCACCAATACCACCACCAATACCACCACCACTACCACCAATACCACCACCACTACCACCAATACCACTACTACTACCACCAATACCACCACTACTACTACTACCAATACCACCACTACTACTATTACTACTACTACTACCACTATTACTACTACCACTACTACCACTACTACTACTACCACTACTACTACTACTACCACCACTACTACTACTACTACCACCAATACAACCACCACTACTACTACTACTACTACCACCAATACCACCACCACCAATACCACCACCACCACTACTACTACCACCAATACCAATACTACTACAACCAATACCACCACCACCACTACTAATACTACCACCACTACTACTACTACTACCACCAATACCACCACCACCAATACCACTACTACTACCACCACCACCACCACTACTACCACCAATACCAATACTACTACTACTACCACCAATACCAATACTACTACTACTACCACCAATACCACTACTACTACTACTACTACCAATACCCCCACCACCAATACCACTACTACTACCACCACCAATACCACCACCACCACTACTACTACCACCAATACCAATACTACTACAACCAATACCACCACCACCACCACCACTACTAATACTACCACCACTACTACTACTACCACCAATACAACCACCACTACTACCACCACCACTACTACTACTACCACCACCACTACTACCACCAATACAACCACCACTACTACCACCACCACCACTACTACTACTACTACCACTACTACTACTACTACCACCAATACAACCACCACTACTACCACCACCACCACCACCACCACTACTACTACCACCACCAATACTACCACCACTACTACTACCACCAATACCACCACTACTACTACTACTACCACTACTACTACTACTACTACCAATACAACCACCACTACTACCACCACCACCACCACCACCACCACTACTACTACTACTACTACTACTACCACTACTACTACTACTACCACCAATACAACCACCACTACTACCACCACCACCACCACCACCACCACTACTACTACTACCACCACCAATACCACCACCACTACTACCACCACCACCACCACCACCACCACCACCACCACCACCACCACCACCACCACCACTACTACTACCACCACCAATACCACCACCACTACTACTACACCAATACCACCACCAATACTACCACCGCTACTCTTACCACCACCACCACCACTAATACTACCACCAATACCACTACAACCACCACCACCACCACCACTACCAATACTACCACCACCATCAATGCTACTACCACCACCACCAATACTACCAATACCACTACTAATAATACTACCACCACTACTACTACCACTACTAATAATACTACCACCACCACCACTAATACTACCACCAATACCACTACTAATACTACCGCCACCACTACTAATGCTACCACCAATACCACTGCTACCACTAACAATACTACTACTAATACTACCACCACCACGACTAATACTACCACCACCACCACCACCACCACTACTACCATGACTAATATTACCACCACCGCTGCCACTACTACCACCACCACTACTACACACTATAATACTACTACTATTGCCGCCACCACTACCAATACTACTAATACTACCACAACTACTACCACCACTACTACTAATACTACCACCACCATATTCACAACACTGGTAAAGGAGGTGGGCCCGTACTCACAACACTGGTAAAGGAGGTGGGCCCGTACTCACAACACTGGTAAAAGAGGTGGGCCCGTATTCACAACACTGGTAAAAGAGGTGGGCCCGTATTCACAACACTGGTAAAGGAGGTGGGCCCGTACTCACAACACTGGTAAAGGAGGTGGGCCCGTACTCACAACACTGGTAAAGGAGGTGGGCCCGCACTCACAACACTGGTAAAGGAGGTGGGCTCGTATTCACAACACTGGTAAAGGAGGTGGGCTCGTATTCACAACACTGGTAAAGGAGGTGGGCCCGTACTCACAACACTGGTAAAGGAGGTGGGCCCGTACTCACAACACAGGTAAAAGAGGTGGGCCCGTACTCACAACACTGGTAAAGGAGGTGGGCCCGTACTCACAACACTGGTAAAGGAGGTGGGCCCGTACTCACAACACTGGTAAAGGAGGTGGGCCCGTACTCACAACACTGGTAAAGGAGGTGGGCCCGTACTCACAACACTGGTAAAGAGTGTCGGGGAGAGAAACACTGTTCAACTGACAACCGAAATAAGCCTGCAGGCGGCCGGCCCGCCACAAGGAGTCGCTAGAGCGCGATAGGCCAAGTAAAGCCCCCCCACCGGCCAAACTCTCCCCTAACCCGGACGACGCTGGGCCAATTGTGCGAAGCCCTATACGACTCCCGGTCAGGGCTGTCGAACCCAGGTCTGTAGTGCCTTAGACTTCTGCACCACTCAGGAGGCCCAAGTTCCTGCAATTCTCTGCAAATTGCCATGTCTAACGCTGTGTTATTTTGATCAAACATAACACAATCTATCATGCTAAATTAAATTCTCCCTTACTGTCTAGCTTTGGTGATCATTAATTCTCAAATAATATATATAAAATAATATACACTAGTCAAAAAAATAAAGGGAACACTTAAACAACACAATGTAACTCCAAGTCAATCACACTTCCTAAGTGGACAATCACCCCCCCCCCAAGAAACCCCCTTAAACGCCCCACCGAAGCATTACAACGTTAGGCATAAAAACGCCCTGACGATGATCTGCAAAAGGCAGAACTGATCCTAGCTAAGTACTCCTACTCTTTATGGATACGGCCCTGATGTTTGGGGTCGTTTTCAATATAAAAGGAGAGACACAGAGAGACAGAGAGAGAGAGACAGAGAGACAGAGACACAGAGAGACAGACAGAGAGAGAGAACCAGCAGTCCAGCCTACGGAGGCGAGGACAGGACATCCTCCTCTGGGCTCCAAGACAGACATGCAGACAGGGATTTGTCTGTAGCAAGAGGCTGTGACCCAAAACGGCATCCTAATCCCTACCTGGCCTGGGACCAGAGCCCTGGTCAAAAAGTAGTGCACTATAAAGGAAATAGGTTGCCTCTTGGGGGCAGACCTGAGGACTGTCTGTAGCAACAGACATGGCTACACAGAGCCAAATCGAACCAACCACTGCTACTTCTCATATAGCCCACAGACCAGAGCGCAAGACCACAGCAAAAAGAAGAAGGCAGGTGGCACTGGCCTGGTGACATAACCAACCACAAGCAATATTAGTGTTCCTTAGCATCAATAATACAAACCATTTAAATTAAAGTATCGTTCACAGAGCTGTGAGAGAAATGTAAAGCTGTGTGTGGCGTGCACCATCAGAATTAGCTGGCTAGGGAAACAAACAAGTTTTAAAATAGCTCTCGCTCTCTCTGACAATCACTTGGCTTGGCGAAGCTCAATTTCACTCCAGCTTTAAATCCTTTCAGCAGTCCTGTACTTCTCTAGTCTCTTCCTCCTGTACTTCTCTAGTCTCTCTGCTGTTCGACAGACCAGTCTCTTCCTCCTGTACTTCTCTAGTCTCTGCTGCTGCTGCTCTTCCTCCTGTACTTCTCTAGTCTCTCTGCTGTTCGACAGACCAGTCTCTTTCCTTCTGTACTTCTCTAGTCTCTGCTGCTGCTAGACAGACCAGTCTCTTTCCTCCTGTACTTCTCTAGTCTCTGCTGCTGCTAGACAGACCAGTCTCTTCCTCCTGTACTTCTCTAGTCTCTGCTGCTGCTAGACAGACCAGTCTCTTCCTCCTGTACTTCTCTAGTCTCTCTGCTGCTCGACAGACCAGTCTCTTCCTCCTGTACTTCTCTAGTCTCTCTGCTACTAGACAGACTAGTATCTCTGCTGCTCGACATACCAGTCTCTTCCTCCTGTACTTCTCTAGTCTCTCTGCTGCTAGACAGACCAGTCTCTTCCTCCTGTACTTCTCTAGTCTCTCTGCTGTTCGACAGACCAGTCTCTTTCCTCCTGTACTTCTCTAGTCTCTTCCTCCTGTACTTCTCTAGTCTCTGCTGCTGCTAGACAGACCAGTTTCTTTCCTCCTGTACTTCTCTAGTCTCTGCTGCTGCTAGACAGACCAGTCTCCTTCCTCCTGTACTTCTCTAGTCTCTTCCTCCTGTACTTCTCTAGTCTCTCTGCTGCTAGACAGACCAGTCTCTTCCTCCTGTACTTCTCTAGTCTCTCTGCTGCTAGACAGACCAGTCTCTTCCTCCTGTACTTCTCTAGTCTCTCTGCTGCTAGACAGACCAGTCTCTTCCTCCTGTACTTCTCTAGTCTCTGCTGCTGCTGCTCGACATACCAGTCTCTTCCTCCTGTACTTCTCTAGTCTCTCTGCTGCTAGACAGACCAGTCTCTTCCTCCTGTACTTCTCTAGTCTCTGCTGCTGCTAGACAGACCAGTCTCTTTTCTCCGGTACTTCTCTAGTCTCTGCTGCTGCTAGACAGACCAGTCTCTTTCCTCCGGTACTTCTCTAGTCTCTGCTGCTAGACAGACCAGTCTCTTCCTCCTGTACTTCTCTAGTCTCTGCTGCTACTAGACAGACCAGTCTCTTTCCTCCAGTACTTCTCTAGTCTCTGCTGCTGCTAGACAGACCAGTCTCTTTCCTCTGGTACTTCTCTAGTCTCTGCTGCTAGACAGACCAGTCTCTTTCCTCCGGTACTTCCCTAGTCTCTCTGCTACCAGACAGACCAGTCTTTTTTTTTCTCTCCCAGATCTGTTGTCTTCTTCTATAGCCTGGTCTCAGATCTGTTGTCTCATTCTATAGCCTGGTCCCAGATCTGTTGTCTCATTCTATAGCCTGGTCCCAGATCTGTTGTCTTCTTCTATAGCCTGGTCTCAGATCTGTTGTCTCCTTCTATAGCCTGGTCTCAGATCTGTTGTCTCCTTCTATAGCCTGGTCCCAGATCTGTGGTCTCCTTCTATAGCCTGGTCCCAGATCTGTTGTCTTCTTCTATAGCCTGGTCTCAGATCTGTTGTCTCCTTCTATAGCCTGGTCTCAGATCTGTTGTCTCCTTCTATAGCCTGGTCCCAGATCTGTGGTCTCCTTCTATAGTCTGGTCCCAGATCTGTTTGTGCTCTTGCCTACTCCATTGCTGTCCCTATCAAGCCAAAATGTAGCATGATAATGGAGTGGCAAGGAGTTGGAACAATGGCACAAACAGACTGGCACGGAGGCTAGAAAACAGTCACTTCTCTACACACAGAGGGAACTGCTAGAATTAGTCTACTACAGGAGCAGCTAAAGAAAGCACGACGGAGGAAGCACCCGATGTGGCAGTGAGAGTCGGATGTCAATTACGAGAGTCTTCCTGATTGGCCAGAAAGGGGCCTAGCTAACAGCCCATTCCTTCCTCTTGACAACCACTGACTGACTGTATATGTATTACTCCTACAGTGCAGAGATGAGCTGTTGACCTCTCTGCCATCTTAAGAGATGAGCTGTTGACCTCTCTGCCATCTTAAGAGATGAGCCGTTGACCTCTCTGCCATCTTAAGAGATGAGCCGTTGACCTCTCTGCCATCTTAAGAGATGAGCCGTTGACCTCTCTGCCATCTTAAGAGATGAGCTGTTGACCTCTCTGCCATCTTAAGAGATGAGCTGTTGACCTCTCTGCCATCTTAAGAGATGAGCTGTTGACCTCTCTGCCATCTTAAGAGATGAGCTGTTGACCGCTCTGCCATCTTAAGAGATGAGCTGTTGACCTCTCTGTCATCTTAAGAGATGAGCTGTTGACCTCTCTGCCATCTTAAGAGATGAGCTGTTGACCTCTCTGCCATCTTAAGAGATGCAGCAAATAACATCACAGGGAAGCAGAAACATTCAAATGTAAAAATATTTATATATATTTTAAGAGGACAATTTTCAGCATGTATTATTGAGATGCGCAGAAAAACATAACAAGGACTGAGACCCAAATGCTACTTCTATGGACTCTATGGTCAAAAGTAGTGCACTATATAGGGACTAGGGTGCCATAGGGCTCTGGTCAAAAGTAGTGCACTATATAGGGAGACTCAGACACAGACGTGGTGAGAATTGTTTACGTTAAAAAGTAAATTAAAATAACAAATTCTTATTTACAATGACGGTCTATCAAGAGGCAAAAGGACTCCTGCGCAGACGGGGACTGGGATTAAAAATACAAAATGTAGGACAGAAGAGAGACACGCCACCCGGTGGATAGGGTGCCATTTGGGACACATGTAGAGAGGACCAGCTCACGGACCACAGGTCTTTTTTAGAGTTGTTGTTGTTGTTCATACATCATAGTTCCCATGTAGTAGAAAAGGTGTAATAGGATAAACTTTTTTATTTTTTATATTTTTTAATGACCATTCAAATCAAATTAAACTTTATTGATCACTTGCACATATTTAGCAGAAGTTATTGCGGGTGTAGCAAAATGCTTGTGTTCCTAGCTCACGCAGCAGAGTAATACCCAACAACACATAACATGCAAATCTAAAAAAAAAAATAAAAAAAAAATGGAATTAAGAAATATAAATATTAGGACGAGCAATGTCTAATATACAACTGAACGCAACAATTTGAAAGATTTTTGGGGTTACAATTGACAAGGAAATCAGTCAATTTAAATAATCAATTTATCTGTGAAGACCGCACTTCTCCAGCCAGGTGCCATCAGAGGTGAGCATTTAACCACTGAAGTCAGTTACGACGCCGAACTGCAGTCAGGTCAAGACCCTGGTGAGGACGACGAGCACGCAGATGAGCTTCCCTGAGACAGTTTCTGACAGTTTGTGCAGAAATCCTTTGGTTGTGCAAACCCACTGTTTCATCATCAACAAACCCCGCAGGTGAAGAAGCCGGATGTGGTTCCTGGGCTGGCAGAGTTACACGTGGTCTGCAGTTGCGAGGCCGGTTGGAGGTACTGCCAAATTCTCTAAAACGACGTCGGGGGTGTCTTAAGGTCGAGAAATGAACATTCAACTCAGTCAGAATGCCAATTGCAGGCTCACGCAAAACTTGAGACATCTGTGGCATTGTGTTGTGTTGACAAAACTACACAGCTTTGAGTGGCCTTTTATTTTTTTTCCCAGCACAAGGTGCACCTGTGTAATGATCGTGCGGTTTAATCAGCGTCTTGATAATCCATCCACCTGACAGCTGTGGCATATCTTGGCAAAGGAGAAATGCTCACTACCAGGGATGTAAACACATTAAGCTTTTTGTGCGTATGAAAATCTCTGGGATATTTTATTTAAGCTCATGAAACAATAGACCAACACTTTGTTTTTCGTTTATATTTTTGTTCAGTGTAAATATATATGGTTATGATGGGATGTATAGACATTATGGAGAGAATATACAGTAAATAGTGCATTCAGAAAGTATTCAGACCCCTGGACTTTTTCCACATTTTGTTAAGTTAGTCTTATTCTGCAATTGATAAAATAAAATAAAATTTCCTCATCAATTTTCAGACAATACCCCATAGTGACATCACAATACCCCATAATGACATCACAATACCCCATAATGACATCACAATACCCCATAGTGACATCACAATACCCCATAACGACATCACAATACCCCATAACGACATCACAATACCCCATAACGACATCACAATACCCCATAATGACATCACAATACCCCATAACTACAAAGGCGAAACATGTTTTATTTGCATATTTATAAAAAATAAAAACCAATACCTAATTTACATAAGTATTCAGACCTTTTGCATTGAGACTCGAAATTGAGCTCAGGTGCATCCTGTTTCCATCGATCATCCTCGTTTCTACAACTTCATTGGTGTCCACCTGTGGTAAATTCAATTGATTGGATATGATTTGGAAAGGCACACACCTATCTACATAAGGTCCCCCAGTTGACAGTGCATGTCAGAGCAAAAACCAAGCCAAGACAGGACTGTGTCGAGGTACAGATCTGGGGAAGGTAACCCCCCCCCAAAAAAGAGTGTTTAAACAAATCAAAATATATTTTAGATTCTTCAAAATAGCTTTGCACACTGGTTGGCATTCTCTCAACCAGCTTCATGAGGCAGTCACCTGGAATGCATTTTAATTAACAGGTGTGCATTGTTAAAAGTTAATTAGCGGAATTTAGTTCCCTGGAATGAGTAGGTGTGTCCAAACTTTTGACTGGTACTGTATGTGATTTCAGTTGAATAAGCGCCATTGCGCCTGCTCCACATTGTCTGTCTGGGTGGACCATTTCAGATTGCCAGTGATGTGTGCGCCAAGGAACTTGAAGCTTTTCACCTTCTCTACTGCAGTCGTCGATGTTGGCGTGCCCCCTGTGCAGTCTCCCGAAGTCCACAATCAGTTCCTGCGTTTTGTTGGCGTTGGGGATATTTTCCACTCTGCCAGGGCCCTCACCTCCTCCCTGTAGGCTGTCTTGTTGTTGTTGGTAATCAGGCCTACCACTGCTGTGTCATCTACACACGTAATGATTTAAGTTGAAGACATGCGTGACCACACAGTCCCCTGTGTTCAGGATCAACAGAGGTGTTTTGGTCCCTACCTTCACCACCTGAGGACGGCCTGTCAGGAAGTCCTAGAGCCAGTTGCACAGGGCGGGGTTCAGACCCAGGGCCCCGAGCTTAGTGATGAGCTTGGAGGGTACTATGGTGTTGAAGGTTGAGCTGCAGTCAATGAACAGTGTTCTTACATTGGTATTCCTCTTGTCCAGACAGGATTGTCCAGTGTCCAGTGTGATGGCGGTTGAGTCATCCGTGGATCTATTGGGGCGGGATGCAAATTGCTGTGGGTCTAGGGCCCTCAAACTCAACTCTGGACCGCAAAGCCAGTTCTGCTGCTTGTTTTCATTGTTCCTGGTTTAGACCTGGCACTACAGGTGTGTGTATTAATTAATTCATGAATTAATGATCAGGTAGAACAGAAAACCAGCAGGCTCTGGACCTCGAAGGGTAAAAGTTGAATACCCCTTGTCTAGGGTGTCAGGTAAGGTGGAGGTGACATGATCCTTAAATAGTCTCTCAAAGCACTTTATGATGACAGAAGTGAGTGCTACGGGGCGGTAGTTCAGTTTCCTTTGCTTTCTTGGGAACAGGAACAATGGAGGCCATCTTGAAGCATGTGGGGACAGCAGACTGGGATAGGGAGAGATTTGATATGTCCGTTAACACTCCAGCCATCTGGTCTGCACATGCAGACGCGGCTAGGGATGCGGTCTGGCCCGGCAGCCTTGCGAGGGTAAACAAGTTTAAATGTTTTTCTCTGGTCGGCCACGGAGAAGGAGAGCCCACCGTCTCTGGTAGCGGGCCGTGTCGATGGCACGGTGTTGACCTCAAAGCGAAGTTGTTGCCGGCTTGCGAAAGTCAACAGCTTTAATGGTCCTCTTACTCTCGTTGGCCGCGGCCTTGTGAGCGACTGTGGCCCACTGCTTCAGCTCCAAATCAAATTGTATTTGTCACATGAGCCAAATACAACCTTAGCTTGAAATGCTTACTTACAAGACCTTAACCAACAATGCAGTTAAGAATTATTTTTTAAAACTAAATCTAGATAAAAAAAAAATTAAGTAACAATAACAAACCACAAGACTCCACGTGGTAATGGCTCTGCAACATGTTGCCAGGGTGATGTTGCCGGGGTGATGTTGCCGGGGTGATGTTGCCGGCAGACATCAGCCGCTGAGGGAAATGCGTCCTTTTGAAATCAATGTCATGTCCAACGGTAGCATGAGGTCAAATGTTTGACGGCTAACGCTATCTTGTGAATTGAAATCATGAGAAATAAAAGTAGATTTGTTGCATATGGCCTCCACTGGTTATTGTACTAAGATTTATGAAGTCAAACAGTGTTTGGGGCGGCAGGTAGCCTAGTGGTTAGAGCGTTGGACCTTTTTGTAACCGAAAGGCAGACAAGGTATAAATCTGACGTTCTGCACCTGAACAAGGCAGTTAACCCACTGTTCCCCGGTAGGCCGTCATTGAAAATAAGAATTTGTTCTTAACTGACTTGCCCAGTTAAATAAAGGTTAAAAAAAATACATTTGAAAAAGTCAAGAAGCTAGCTAGCACAAACTCTAGCTAGCTACATTGACTATGTTCACAATGTAAACAAAAGCAACTTGAGTAATTAGAGGGTCATTTATTAGCAACAGTTTAAGAGTACTTGAGAAAAACTGGACCAGAGCTATTATACATCCGCATAACAGATGACCACGGTCTGGTCCTCCTCCTCATAACAGATGACCACGGTCTGGTCCTCCTCCTCATAACAGATGACCACGGTCCTCCTCCTCCTCCTAACAGATGACCACGGTCTGGTCCTCCTCTCCTCCTCATAACAGATGACCACGGTCTGGTCCTCCTCCTCATAACAGATGACCACGGTCCTCCTCCTCCTCCTAACAGATGACCACGGTCCGGTCCTCCTCTCCTCCTCATAACAGATGACCACGGTCCGGTCCTCCTCTCCTCCTCATAACAGATGACCACGGTCCGGTCCTCCTCCTCATAACAGATGACCACGGTCCGGTCCTCCTCCTCATAACAGATGACCACGGTCCGGTCCTCCTCCTCATAACAGATGACCACGGTCCGGTCCTCCTCCTCATAACAGATGACCACGGTCCGGTCCTCCTCCTCATAACAGATGACCACGGTCCGGTCCTCCTCCTCATAACAGATGACCACGGTCCGGTCCTCCTCCTCATAACAGATGACCACGGTCCGGTCCTCCTCCTCATAACAGATGACCACGGTCCGGTCCTCCTCCTCATAACAGATGACCACGGTCCGGTCCTCCTCCTCATAACAGATGACCACGGTCCGGTCCTCCTCCTCATAACAGATGACCACGGTCCGGTCCTCCTCCTCATAACAGATGACCACGGTCCGGTCCTCCTCCTCATAACAGATGACCACGGTCCGGTCCTCCTCCTCATAACAGATGACCACGGTCCGGTCCTCCTCCTCATAACAGATGACCACGGTCCGGTCCTCCTCCTCATAACAGATGACCACGGTCCTCCTCCTCCTCCTAACAGATGACCACGGTCTGGTCCTCCTCTCCTCCTCATAACAGATGACCACGGTCTGGTCCTCCTCCTCATAACAGATGACCACGGTCCTCCTCCTCCTCCTAACAGATGTCCACGGTCCGGTCCTCCTCTCCTCCTCATAACAGATGACCACGGTCCGGTCCTCCTCTCCTCCTCATAACAGATGACCACGGTCCGGTCCTCCTCCTCATAACAGATGACCACGGTCCGGTCCTCCTCCTCATAACAGATGACCACGGTCCGGTCCTCCTCCTCATAACAGATGACCACGGTCCGGTCCTCCTCCTCATAACAGATGACCACGGTCCGGTCCTCCTCCTCATAACAGATGACCACGGTCCGGTCCTCCTCCTCATAACAGATGACCACGGTCCGGTCCTCCTCCTCATAACAGATGACCACGGTCCGGTCCTCCTCCTCATAACAGATGACCACGGTCCGGTCCTCCTCCTCATAACAGATGACCACGGTCCGGTCCTCCTCCTCATAACAGATGACCACGGTCCGGTCCTCCTCCTCATAACAGATGACCACGGTCCGGTCCTCCTCCTCATAACAGATGACCACGGTCCGGTCCTCCTCCTCATAACAGATGACCACGGTCCGGTCCTCCTCCTCATAACAGATGACCACGGTCCGGTCCTCCTCCTCATAACAGATGACCACGGTCCGGTCCTCCTCCTCATAACAGATGACCACGGTCCGGTCCTCCTCCTCATAACAGATGACCACGGTCCGGTCCTCCTCCTCATAACAGATGACCACGGTCCGGTCCTCCTCCTCATAACAGATGACCACGGTCCGGTCCTCCTCCTCATAACAGATGACCACGGTCCGGTCCTCCTCCTCATAACAGATGACCACGGTCCGGTCCTCCTCCTCATAACAGATGACCACGGTCCGGTCCTCCTCCTCATAACAGATGACCACGGTCTGGTCCTCCTCCTCATAACAGATGACCACGGTCCTCCTCCTCCTCATAACAGATGACCACGGTCCTCCTCCTCCTCATAACAGATGACCACGGTCCTCCTCCTCCTCATAACAGATGACCACGGTCCTCCTCCTCCTCATAACAGATGACCACGGTCCTCCTCCTCCTCATAACAGATGACCACGGTCCTCCTCCTCCTCATAACAGATGACCACGGTCCTCCTCCTCCTCATAACAGATGACCACGGTCCTCCTCCTCCTCATAACAGATGACCACGGTCCTCCTCCTCCTCATAACAGATGACCACGGTCCTCCTCCTCCTCATAACAGATGACCACGGTCCTCCTCCTCCTCATAACAGATGACCACGGTCCTCCTCCTCCTCATAACAGATGACCACGGTCCTCCTCCTCCTCATAACAGATGACCACGGTCCGGTAAGGTACTTCTCTCCCAGGGCTACAGGGCTAGACATGCAATAAAAATGTAAAAGCCGAATTCCCGAAGCTTTTATGTATATGATTTACTGCACGTGTGCTGTACACAGCCCTAGTTTAAGTGGAATATCTTTGGGCCGCACACAGCCCTAGTTTAAGTGGAATATCTTTGGGAAGCACACAGCCCTAGTTTAATTAAGTGGAATATCTTTGGGCCGCACACAGCCCTAGTTTAAGTGGAATATCTTTGGGCAGCACACAGCCCTAGTTTAAGTGGAATATCTTTGGGCCGCACACAGCCCTAGTTTAAGTGGAATATCTTTGGGCCGCACACAGCCCTAGTTTAAGTGGAATATCTTTGGGCCGCACACAGCCCTAGTTTAAGTGGAATATCTTTGGGCAGCGCTCAACTGGTTGTTGTATGGAGCGGCTTCCAGAAGAATGACATCGGTAGCAGGTAGGGCAGGAAAGACCGTTCAACTGACGATATCTACCAGGAAATGCAAACTGAGGCAACAATGGGTACGCAAACCAAGGTATTTAAAAAAAAGCGACGCGCAATTCAGTCATCATTTGAATAAACATTTAACCCCCAAAAAACGTCCCAGTGTTAAATATTCACCGCAAAGTAGACCTACCTGGTAGAATGACACTATGACGATGATTTGTTATCAAACGGGGCTTGGCTTTCGTGTTTCCAACTCTGACATCACATGTAGGCTACACTGCACACCCCAGAAACAACGCTATCCAAACACTCTTGCTAGGTGCACAATTTAAAAAATGTTTTTTAATTTTTAAAGGGCAACTACACCCTTCCCAAATTTTCGTTGGCCCTAGCCCGTTGTGCGTCTTGCAAATGTACCTGAATATCAAGCCCTGCTTATGGTTGCTTCACTAGACACCCTATTCCCGACCATGGTGCATTACTTGGGCCCTGGTCAAAAGTAGTGCACTATGTAGGGAATTAGGGTTGCATTTGGGATGCATCCTATCTACGGATCTCTGGTGGTGAAAGATCGTGGAGAAAAAAGGGATCAGAATCAGGAGGGAATGTTTTCCCTTGGCTTTTACTATGGAGTTGAACCACGAAGTACGATGTACATGTTATAAGATGCAACAACAACAACAACAACAACAGAAAACCACACAAAACAACACCCACAACACACATCCTTCATTTCCATTCAACTTTTAGGATTAAAGGTCAGTCTAAAAACAAACTCTAAAAAGAGAGAGAGACCCGTCATCATCATTAGTATGAGGATGAGGAAACACCTTGCCTGGTCCCACATCTGTTTGTGCTGTCTAGCCAACTCCTATGGTCCCTGTCACACCAATGACCACCGTTGGAGGAACCACCCAGCAGGGACCCCCTTCTTTACATCAGGGTCATTAGGTTAGTTAATCAGCTGGTGTTTATCTGGGTGGCAGCCTGGAGGCACACCAGGTCCTCTGGTGGTAATCCCACTAATCTGGATCACAGTGAAACAGCCAGTCCAAGACCCATGGAGACCTCAAACATTTATTTTCCTCCCATCTTACAAAACGACATAAATTCATGGCTTCTGCAGACCAGTTTTACAACAGGCTTAAGGTACAGAACTCACTTCCAACACATCAGGGTTTAAATGGTTTTAACAGAGATGGCTGCTCACCTACACTCAGTCTTATGAAAACCTCGTTCTCCCTTTAATCTGGGTTGCAACATTACATGCTAACCGTCCTCTTTAGTTAGAAATTGTCAATGAGTGAGTACGTTTCATTGATAAGTAGAAAGAGGAATTGTAGGTCGATCCAACTCACCTGGCTCCAGTTTAATAATCTTAACAGCAGCAAGCTCTCCCGTTTGGATGTTTCGAGCCTGAAAGAGAGAATAAAACATTTTAGAACACTGCTTGGGGAGCCAGTCACTATCCTGGTATTGCAATCACCGTGCTCTACAGGGCACCGTGCTCTACCATCGGCGCTACAGGGCACCGTGCTCTACCATCGGCGCTACAGGGCACCGTGCTCTACCATCGGCGCTACAGGGCACCGTGCTCTACCATCGGCTCTACAGGGCACCGTGCCCTACCATCGGCTCTACAGGGCACCGTGCCCTACCATCGGCTCTACAGGGCACCGTGCTCTACCATCGGCTCTACAGGGCACCGTGCTCTACCATCGGCTCTACAGGGCACCGTGCTCTACCATCGGCGCTACAGGGCACCGTGCTCTACCATCGGCGCTACAGGGCACCGTGCTCTACCATCGGCTCTACAGGGCACCGTGCCCTACCATCGGCTCTACAGGGCACCGTGCTCTACCATCGGCTCTACAGGGCACCGTGCCCTACCATCGGCTCTACAGGGCACCGTGCTCTACAGGGCACCGTGCTCTACCATCGGCTCTACAGGGCACCGTGCTCTACCATCGGCTCTACAGGGCACCGTGCTCTACCATCGGCTCTACAGGGCACCGTGCTCTACCATCGGCTCTACAGGGCACCGTGCTCTACCATCGGCTCTACAGGGCACCGTGCTCTACAGGGCACCGTGCTCTACCATCGGCTCTACAGGGCACCGTGCTCTACCATCGGCTCTACAGGGCACCGTGCTCTACCATCGGCTCTACAGGGCACCGTGCTCTACCATCGGCTCTACAGGGCACCGTGTTCTACCATCGGCTCTACAGGGCACCGTGCTCTACCATCGGCTCTACAGGGCACCGTGCTCTACCATCGGCTCTACAGGGCACCGTGCTCTACCATCGGCTCTACAGGGCACCGTGCTCTACCATCGGCTCTACAGGGCACCGTGCTCTACCATCGGCTCTACAGGGCACCGTGCTCTACAGGGCACCGTGCTCTACAGGGCACCGTGCTCTACCATCGGCTCTACAGGGCACCGTGCTCTACCATCGGCTCTACAGGGCACCGTGCTCTACCATCGGCTCTACAGGGCACCGTGCTCTACCATCGGCTCTACAGGGCACCGTGCTCTACCATCGGCTCTACAGGGCACCGTGCTCTACCATCGGCTCTACAGGGCACCGTGCTCTACCATCGGCTCTACAGGGCACCGTGCTCTACCATCGGCTCTACAGGGCACCGTGCTCTACCATCGGCTCTACAGGGCACCGTGCTCTACAAGGCACCGTGCTCTACCATCGGCTCTACAGGGCACCGTGCTCTACAGGGCACCGTGCTCTACCATCGGCTCTACAGGGCACCGTGCTCTACCATCGGCTCTACAGGGCACCGTCCTCTACAAGGCACCGTGCTCTACCATCGGCTCTACAGGGCACCGTGCTCTACAGGGCACCGTGCTCTACCATCGGCTCTACAGGGCACCGTGCTCTACCATCGGCTCTACAGGGCACCGTGCTCTACCATCGGCTCTACAGGGCACCGTGCTCTACCATCGGCTCTACAGGGCACCGTGCTCTACAGGGCACCGTGCTCTACCATCGGCTCTACAGGGCACCGTGCTCTACCATCGGCTCTACAGGGCACCGTGCTCTACCATCGGCTCTACAGGGCACCGTGCTCTACCATCGGCTCTACAGGGCACCGTGCCCTACCATCGGCTCTACAGGTCACCGTGCTCTACCATCGGCTCTACAGGGCACCGTGCTCTACCATCGGCTCTACAGGGCACCGTGCTCTACCATCGGCTCTACAGGGCACCGTGCTCTACCATCGGCTTTACAGGGCACCGTGCTCTACCATCGGCTCTACAGGGCACCGTGCTCTACCATCGGCTCACACCGCGCCATGGTCCTGTCTGCCACACACTTTACTACCACACAATGAATAGATCTCTCTCTAAAGTTAGCAAATTACAATAATCAGTATTGTTGGTTTCATCTTCATTACTCAGTCCCTCCAGGATTTTGCGATTTGCAACATATTTAGCCAGATCAACAACTCCACATATTATGCAAATGTTTAAAACACCTGACCAATCACTGCACTATTACCGCATAAACCAGTCAAATCATTGCAATGTTACCGCATAAACTGTCTAATCACCTCACAAAAAAAAGATGGCTTGCAATTTTATCCAAATCACCACACTTTTAATTGCATAAAATGATTCAATCAAGCAACAAACTTTCCCTCGTCAGAGCATTTATTTGCAAATTTGATAAAATCATCATAATTCACCGTGTAAAATGTCTGAATTGCCACAATAAAAATCAAGAGTTTAAAATATAATACATAAATACAAATTAAAAAACACTAAAATCCTGGATGAACAGATTACTAAATACCATTTTATAGTCCCAGGACAACTAACAGACAGAGATAATTTCGATGAAAGTCTAGAGCAGACCACAATGTTACCAGCCCGGCTCCAAAATCTGTACTATTAGAAAGCACAAAAATGTCACAATCTGGCAGGCTAGAAGGACACATTTTTCTACTGAAAAGTACTAGCCTCGGGCTAGCGAGCTATTCTTAATTTCCATCCCTGGATGAAACATTAGAAAACTGTTACTCAAAAGAGAGAGGCAAGAGCTGAGTTATAAAACAACCAATCAAAATCAAGCTCCATGGGCTGAGTTATAAAACAACCAATCAAAATCAAGCTCCATGGGCTGAGTTATAAAACAACCAATCAAAAATCAAGCTCCATGGGCTTACTTCCTCGTTGATACCCCACTCGGGTTTTAGACGTTTGTAAAAACTTTCTCTGCACTGCAGCAGACCAAAACAACATGGTATGGGGAGGATCTTTCAAATCTGAAATATTTCTGTTGTCAGTACAGCACAGAACACTCCCATTCTGGGCTCATGTTTAGACAAGGACCTGATCATATTTCCCTCTGCCACAGTCCTGCTTCGGTCTGGGGTGGAACTGTGTCTGGGACTGTGTCTGGGACTGTGTCTGGGACTGTGTTTAGAGTGGGACTGTGTCTGGGACTGTGTCTGGAACTGTGTCTGGGACTGTGTCTGGGGTGGAACTGTGTCTGGGACTGTGTCTGGGACTGTGTCTGGGGTGGAACTGTGTCTGGGACTGTGTCTGGGGTGGGACTGTGTCTGGGACTGTGTCTGGGGTGGGACTGTGTCTGGGACTGTGTCTGGGGTGGGACTGTGTCTGGGACTGTGTCTGGGGTGGAACTGTGTCTGGGACTGTGTCTGGGGCTGTGTCTGGGACTGTGTCTGGGGTGGGACTGTGTGTGGGACTGTGTCTGGGGTGGGACTGTGTGTGGGACTGTGTCTGGGGTGGAACTGTGTCTGGGACGGTGTCTGGGGCGGGACTGTGTCTGGGGTGGGACTGTGTGTGGGACTGTGTCTGGGGTGGAACTGTGTCTGGGACTGTGTCTGGGGTGGAACTGTGTCTGGGACTGTGTCTGGGGTGGGACTGTGTGTGGGACTGTGTCTGGGGTGGAACTGTGTCTGGGACGGTGTCTGGGGTGGAACTGTGTCTGGGACTGTGTCTGGGGTGGAACTGTGTCTGGGACTGTGTCTGGGGTGGAACTGTGTCTGGGACGGTGTCTGGGGCGGGACTGTGTCTGGGGCGGGACTGTGTCTGGGGCGGGACTGTGTCTGGGGCGGGACTGTGTCTGGGGTGGGACTGTGTCTGGGGCTGTGTCTGGGGTGGAACTGTGTCTGGGACTGTGTCTGGGGTGGAACTGTGTCTGGGACTGTGTCTGGGGTGGAACTGTGTCTGGGACTGTGTCTGGGGTGGGACTGTGTGTGGGACTGTGTCCGGGGTGGGACTGTGTCCGGGGTGGGACTGTGTCCGGGGTGGGACTGTGTCCGGGGTGGGACTGTGTCCGGGACCGTGTCTGGAGTGGGACTGTGTCTGGGGTGGAACTGTGTCTGGGACTGTGTCTGGGGTGGGACTGTGTCTGGGGTGGGACTGTGTCTGGGACTGTGTCTGGGGTGGGACTGTGTCTGGGTTGGGACTGTGTCTGAGACTGTGTCTGGGGTGGGACTGTGTCTGAGACTGTGTCTGGGACTGTGTCTGGGGTGGGACTGTGTCTGAGACTGTGTCTGGGGTGGGACTGTGTCTGGGGTGGGACTGTGTCTGGGACTGTGTCTGGGGTGGGACTGTGTCTGGGACTGTGTCTGGGGTGGAACTGTGTCTGGGGCTGTGTCTGGGGCTGTGTCTGGGACTGTGTCTGGGGTGGAACTGTGTCTGGGACTGTGTCTGGGGTGGGACTGTGTGTGGGACTGTGTCTGGGGTGGAACTGTGTCTGGGACGGTGTCTGGGGCGGGACTGTGTCTGGGGTGGGACTGTGTGTGGGACTGTGTCTGGGGTGGAACTGTGTCTGGGACTGTGTCTGGGGTGGAACTGTGTCTGGGACTGTGTCTGGGGTGGGACTGTGTGTGGGACTGTGTCTGGGGTGGAACTGTGTCTGGGACGGTGTCTGGGGTGGAACTGTGTCTGGGACTGTGTCTGGGGTGGAACTGTGTCTGGGACGGTGTCTGGGGCGGGACTGTGTCTGGGGCGGGACTGTGTCTGGGGTGGGACTGTGTCTGGGGCTGTGTCTGGGACTGTGTCTGGGGTGGAACTGTGTCTGGGACTGTGTCTGGGGTGGGACTGTGTGTGGGACTGTGTCCGGGGTGGGACTGTGTCCGGGGTGGGATTGTGTCCGGGGTGGGACTGTGTCCGGGGTGGGACTGTGTCCGGGGTGGGACTGTGTCCGGGGTGGGACTGTGTCCGGGACCGTGTCTGGAGTGGGACTGTGTCTGGGGTGGAACTGTGTCTGGGACTGTGTCTGGGGTGGGACTGTGTCTGGGGTGGGACTGTGTCTGGGACTGTGTCTGGGGTGGGACTGTGTCTGGGTTGGGACTGTGTCTGAGACTGTGTCTGGGGTGGGACTGTGTCTGGGACTGTGTCTGGGGTGGGACTGTGTCTGAGACTGTGTCTGGGGTGGGACTGTGTCTGGGTTGGGACTGTGTCTGGGGTGGGACTGTGTCTGGGACTGTGTCTGGGGTGGGACTGTGTCTGGGACTGTGTCTGGGACTGTGTCTGGGGTGGGACTGTGTCTGGGACTGTGTCTGGGGTGGGACTGTGTCTGGGTTGGGACTGTGTCTGGGACTGTGTCTGGGGTGGGACTGCCAGATATCAGAAATAGAGTGTCATTTAGGACTCGGCCCAGGGATTGTGTGTTCATGGCTCTCTCTGGGAGAATACCAGGGCACTGCATTCCACCAGCGGCCTACCTCGGTTGCCTGTGTCTGTGATGGGAGTGGCCTGCCAAAGATTGCTTTGTGAGGCAAGGGTTCGACAGACGGGGTGCTTCGACTGGATCAAATTGGTAGCCTAGTCATCCATAGCAAATGGATATAGAAAAATAAACAAAACATGAACACAACTGTCTGTGATCCTGACTTGGACCTTGGAGACAGACAGGGAAGTGTCTACTTTGTTATACTCCAAATCAAAATCACATTTTATTATTTACACACACATATTTAGCAGATATTATTGCGAGTGTAGTGAAATTCAATCCAATTCCCAGAGACATTCAAAATGTGTTGTTGCTTTATGTGAACACACATAGGCTTTATGTGAACACACATAGGATTTATGTGAACACACATAGGCTTTATGTGAACACACATACACAGGGACTTGGGAGCGTTCCAGAACTCTGCCAGGACAAATGGGGGATATTGAAGCTGGATCGTCTGTGGTTCTCCCTTCCCCTGGTAATGGTAATCCATCTTACTTTCACCACACGTTACATCAGACAGAGGTAGGCTGTAACAGCGCGATGCTTTATCACATGGTTCCTACGGGGTTACAGATGCTGTCCACAGTGAGGGGGGGGGGGGGGAACTACAATAACTCCTCATTTTTCACGAGGTTGTACGTTTTTCTTTTGACAGCGAGTGCGTTGAAATATGTGAAGGTAGTCTGCTATTCAGAGAGACAATGTTACTATTCAGAGAGACAATGTTACTATTCAGAGAGACAATGTTGCTATTCAGAGAGACAATGTTACTATTCAAAGACAATGTTGCTATTCAGAGAGACAATGTTACTATTCAGAGAGACAATGTTACTATTCAGAGAGACAATGTTACTATTCAGAGACAATGTTACTATTCAGAGACAATGTTACTATTCAGAGACAATGTTACTATTCAGAGACAATGTTACTATTCAGAGAGACAATGTTACTATTCAGAGAGACAATGTTACTATTCAGAGAGACAATGTTACTATTCAGAGACAATGTTACTATTCAGAGAGACAATGTTACTATTCAGAGAGACAATGTTACTATTCAGAGAGACAATGTTACTATTCAGAGAGACAATGTTACTATTCAGAGAGACAAAGTTACTATTCACAGACAATGTTACTATTCAGAGAGACAATGTTACTATTCAGAGAGACAATGTTGCTATTCAGAGACAATGTTGCTATTCAGAGAGACAATGTTACTATTCAGAGAGACAATGTTACTATTCAGAGACAATGTTACTATTCAGAGAGACAATGTTAATATTCAGAGAGACAATGTTACTATTCAGAGAGACAATGTTACTATTCAGAGAGACAATGTTACTATTCAGAGAGACAATGTTACTATTCAGAGAGACAATGTTACTATTCAGAGAGACAATGTTGCTATTCAGAGAGACAATGTTACTATTCAGAGACAATGTTACTATTCAGAGAGCCAATGTTACTATTCAGAGAGACAATGTTACTATTCAGAGAGACAATGTTACTATTCAGAGAGACAATGTTACTATTCAGAGAGACAATGTTACTATTCAGAGAGACAATGTTACTATTCAGAGAGACAATGTTACTATTCAGAGAGACAATGTTACTATTCAGAGAGACAATGTTACTATTCAGAGAGACAATGTTACTATTCAGAGAGACAATGTTGCTATTCAGAGAGACAATGTTACTATTCAGAGACAATGTTACTATTCAGAGAGCCAATGTTACTATTCAGAGAGACAATGTTACTATTCAGAGAGACAATGTTACTATTCAGAGAGACAATGTTACTATTCAGAGAGACAATGTTACTATTCAGAGAGACAATGTTACTATTCAGAGACAATGTTACTATTCAGAGACAATGTTGCTATTCAGAGACAATGTTGCTATTCAGAGAGACAATGTTACTATTCAGAGACAATGTTACTATTCAGAGACAATGTTACTATTCAGAGAGACAATGTTACTATTCAGAGAGACAATGCTACTATTCAGAGAGACAATGTTACTATTCAGAGAGACAATGTTAATATTCAGAGAGACAATGTTAATATTCAGAGAGACAATGTTACTATTCAGAGAGCCAATGTTACTATTCAGAGAGACAATGTTACTATTCAGAGAGACAATGTAACTATTCAGAGAGACAATGTTACTATTCAGAGAGACAATGTTACTATTCAGAGAGACAATGTTACTATTCAGAGAGACAATGTTGCTATTCAGAGACAATGTTACTATTCAGAGAGACAATGTTACTATTCAGAGACAATGTTACTTTTCAGAGAGCCAATGTTACTATTCAGAGAGCCAATGTTACTATTCAGAGTCAATGTTACTATTCAGAGACAATGTTACTATTCAGAGAGACAATGTTACTATTCAGAGAGACAATGTTACTATTCAGAGACAATGTTACTATTCAGAGGCAATGTTACTATTCAGAGAGACAATGTTACTATTCAGAGAGACAATGTTACTATTCAGAGAGACAATGTTATTATTCAGAGAGACAATGTTACTATTCAGAGACAATGTTACTATTCAGAGAGACAATGTTACTATTCAGAGACAATGTTACTATTCAGAGAGACAATGTTACTATTCAGAGAGACAATGTTACTATTCAGAGACAATGTTACTATTCAGAGACAATGTTACTATTCAGAGACAATGTTACTATTCAGAGACAATGTTACTATTCAGAGAGACAATGTTACTATTCAGAGAGTCAATGTTACTATTCAGAGAGACAATGTTACTATTCAGAGAGACAATGTTATTATTCAGAGAGACAATGTTACTATTCAGAGACAATGTTACTATTCAGAGAGACAATGTTACTATTCAGAGACAATGTTACTATTCAAAGAGACAATGTTACTATTCAGAGAGACAATGTTACTATTCAGAGACAATGTTACTATTCAGAGAGACAATGTTACTATTCAGAGAGACAATGTTACTATTCAGAGAGACAATGTTACTATTCAGAGACAATGTTACTATTCAAAGAGACAATGTTACTATTCAAAGAGACAATGTTACTATTCAGAGACAATGTTACTATTC
Organism: Oncorhynchus clarkii lewisi; assembly: GCF_045791955.1. Taxonomy (NCBI): domain Eukaryota; kingdom Metazoa; phylum Chordata; class Actinopteri; order Salmoniformes; family Salmonidae; genus Oncorhynchus; species Oncorhynchus clarkii. Next base: position 41,602,620 of record NC_092171.1, on the reverse strand, counting down.
AGAGAGACAATGTTACTATTCAGAGAGACAATGTTACTATTCAGAGAGACAATGTTACTATTCAGAGAGACAATGTTACTATTCAGAGACAATGTTACTATTCAGAGAGACAATGTTACTATTCAGAGAGACAATGTTACTATTCAGAGACAATGTTACTATTCAGAGAGACAATGTTGCTATTCAGAGAGACAATGTTACTATTCAGAGAGACAATGTTACTATTCAGAGAGCCAATGTTACTATTCAGAGAGCCAATGTTACTATTCAGAGAGCCAATGTTACTATTCAGAGAGCCAATGTTACTATTCAGAGAGACAATGTTACTATTCAGAGAGACAATGTTACTATTCAGAGAGACAATGTTACTATTCAGAGAGCCAATGTTACTATTCAGAGAGCCAATGTTACTATTCAGAGAGCCAATGTTACTATTCAGAGTCAATGTTACTATTCAGAGAGACAATGTTACTATTCAGAGAGACAATGTTACTATTCAGAGAGACAATGTTACTATTCAGAGAGACAATGTTACTATTCAGAGAGACAATGTTACTATTCAGAGAGACAATGTTACTATTCAGAGAGACAATGTTACTATTCAGAGAGACAATGTTACTATTCAGAGAGACAATGTTACTATTCAGAGAGACAATGTTACTATTCAGAGAGACAATGTTGCTATTCAGAGAGACAATGTTACTATTCAGAGAGACAATGTTACTATTCAGAGAGACAATGTTACTATTCAGAGAGACAATGTTACTATTCAGAGAGACAATGTTACTATTCAGAGAGACAATGTTACTATTCAGAGACAATGTTACTATTCAGAGAGACAATGTTACTATTCAGAGAGACAATGTTACTATTCAGAGAGACAATGTTGCTATTCAGAGAGACAATGTTACTATTCAGAGAGACAATGTTACTATTCAGAGAGACAATGTTACTATTCAGAGAGACAATGTTACTATTCAGAGAGACAATGTTACTATTCAGAGACAATGTTACTATTCAGAGACAATGTTACTATTCAGAGAGACAATGTTACTATTCAGAGTCAATGTTACTATTCAGAGACAATGTTACTATTCAGAGAGACAATGTTACTATTCAGAGAGACAATGTTACTATTCAGAGACAATGTTGCTATTCAGAGACAATGTTACTATTCAGAGACAATGTTACTATTCAGAGACAATGTTACTATTCAGAGACAATGTTACTATTCAGAGACAATGTTACTATTCAGAGAGACAATGTTACTATTCAGAGAGACAATGTTACTATTCAGAGAGACAATGTTACTATTCAGAGAGACAATGTTGCTATTCAGAGAGACAATGTTGCTTTTCAGAGAGACAATGTTACTATTCAGAGAGACAATGTTACTATTCAGAGAGACAATGTTACTATTCAGAGACAATGTTACTATTCAGAGAGACAATGTTACTATTCAGAGAGACAATGTTACTATTCAGAGAGACAATGTTACTATTCAGAGACAATGTTACTATTCAAAGATACAATGTTACTATTCAAAGAGACAATGTTACTATTCAGAGACAATGTTACTATTCAGAGAGACAATGTTACTATTCAGAGAGACAATGTTACTATTCAGAGAGACAATGTTACTATTCAGAGAGACAATGTTACTATTCAGAGACAATGTTACTATTCAGAGAGACAATGTTACTATTCAGAGAGACAATGTTACTATTCAGAGACAATGTTACTATTCAGAGAGACAATGTTGCTATTCAGAGAGACAATGTTACTATTCAGAGAGACAATGTTACTATTCAGAGAGCCAATGTTACTATTCAGAGAGCCAATGTTACTATTCAGAGAGCCAATGTTACTATTCAGAGAGACAATGTTACTATTCAGAGAGACAATGTTACTATTCAGAGAGACAATGTTACTATTCAGAGAGCCAATGTTACTATTCAGAGAGCCAATGTTACTATTCAGAGAGCCAATGTTACTATTCAGAGAGCCAATGTTACTATTCAGAGAGCCAATGTTACTATTCAGAGAGCCAATGTTACTATTCAGAGAGACAATGTTACTATTCAGAGAGACAATGTTACTATTCAGAGAGACAATGTTACTATTCAGAGAGACAATGTTACTATTCAGAGAGACAATGTTACTATTCAGAGAGACAATGTTACTATTCAGAGACAATGTTACTATTCAGAGAGACAATGTTACTATTCAGAGAGACAATGTTACTATTCAGAGAGACAATGTTACTATTCAGAGAGACAATGTTAATATTCAGAGAGACAATGTTACTATTCAGAGAGACAATGTTACTATTCAGAGAGACAATGTTACTATTCAGAGAGCCAATGTTACTATTCAGAGAGACAATGTTACTATTCAGAGAGACAATGTAACTATTCAGAGAGACAATGTTACTATTCAGAGAGACAATGTTACTATTCAGAGAGACAATGTTACTATTCAGAGAGACAATGTTGCTATTCAGAGACAATGTTACTATTCAGAGAGACAATGTTACTATTCAGAGACAATGTTACTATTCAGAGAGACAATGTTACTATTCAGAGAGCCAATGTTACTATTCAGAGAGCCAATGTTACTATTCAGAGTCAATGTTACTATTCAGAGACAATGTTACTATTCAGAGAGACAATGTTACTATTCAGAGAGACCATGTTACTATTCAGAGAGACAATGTTACTATTCAGAGACAATGTTACTATTCAGAGAGACAATGTTACTATTCAGAGAGACAATGTTACTATTCAGAGAGACAATGTTACTATTCAGAGAGACAATGTTACTATTCAGAGAGACAATGTTGCTATTCAGAGAGACAATGTTACTATTCAGAGAGACAATGTTACTATTCAGAGAGACAATGTTACTATTCAGAGAGACAATGTTACTATTCAGAGAGACAATGTTACTATTCAGAGAGACAATGTTACTATTCAGAGACAATGTTACTATTCAGAGAGACAATGTTACTATTCAGAGAGACAATGTTGCTATTCAGAGAGACAATGTTACTATTCAGAGAGACAATGTTACTATTCAGAGAGACAATGTTGCTATTCAGAGAGACAATGTTACTATTCAGAGAGACAATGTTACTATTCAGAGAGACAATGTTACTATTCAGAGAGACAATGTTACTATTCAGAGAGACAATGTTGCTATTCAGAGACAATGTTACTATTCAGAGACAATGTTACTATTCAGAGACAATGTTACTATTCAGAGAGACAATGTTACTATTCAGAGTCAATGTTACTATTCAGAGACAATGTTACTATTCAGAGAGACAATGTTACTATTCAGAGAGACAATGTTACTATTCAGAGACAATGTTGCTATTCAGAGACAATGTTACTATTCAGAGACAATGTTACTATTCAGAGAGACAATGTTACTATTCAGAGACAATGTTACTATTCAGAGAGACAATGTTACTATTCAGAGAGACAATGTTACTATTCAGAGAGACAATGTTACTATTCAGAGAGACAATGTTGCTATTCAGAGAGACAATGTTGCTATTCAGAGAGACAATGTTACTATTCAGAGAGACAATGTTACTATTCAGAGAGACAATGTTACTATTCAGAGAGACAATGTTACTATTCAGAGAGACAATGTTACTATTCAGAGACAATGTTACTATTCAGAGAGACAATGTTACTATTCAGAGAGACAATGTTGCTATTCAGAGAGACAATGTTACTATTCAGAGAGACAATGTTACTATTCAGAGAGACAATGTTGCTATTCAGAGAGACAATGTTACTATTCAGAGACAATGTTACTATTCAGAGAGACAATGTTACTATTCAGAGTCAATGTTACTATTCAGAGACAATGTTACTATTCAGAGAGACAATGTTACTATTCAGAGAGACAATGTTACTATTCAGAGAGACAATGTTACTATTCAGAGAGACAATGTTGCTATTCAGAGACAATGTTACTATTCAGAGACAATGTTACTATTCAGAGACAATGTTACTATTCAGAGACAATGTTACTATTCAGAGACAATGTTACTATTCAGAGAGACAATGTTACTATTCAGAGACAATGTTACTATTCAGAGACAATGTTACTATTCAGAGAGACAATGTTACTATTCAGAGAGACAATGTTACTATTCAGAGACAATGTTACTATTCAGAGAGACAATGTTACTATTCAGAGAGACAATGTTACTATTCAGAGACAATGTTACTATTCAGAGACAATGTTACTATTCAGAGACAATGTTACTATTCAGAGAGACAATGTTACTATTCAGAGAGTCAATGTTACTATTCAGAGAGACAATGTTACTATTCAGAGAGACAATGTTATTATTCAGAGAGACAATGTTATTATTCAGAGAGACAATGTTACTATTCAGAGACAATGTTACTATTCAGAGAGACAATGTTACTATTCAAAGAGACAATGTTACTATTCAGAGAGACAATGTTACTATTCAGAGACAATGTTACTATTCAGAGAGACAATGTTACTATTCAGAGAGACAATGTTACTATTCAGAGAGACAATGTTACTATTCAGAGACAATGTTACTATTCAAAGAGACAATGTTACTATTCAGAGAGACAATGTTACTATTCAGAGACAATGTTACTATTCAGAGAGACAATGTTACTATTCAGAGAGACAATGTTACTATTCAGAGAGACAATGTTACTATTCAGAGAGACAATGTTACTATTCAGAGAGACAATGTTACTATTCAGAGACAATGTTACTATTCAGAGAGACAATGTTACTATTCAGAGAGACAATGTTACTATTCAGAGACAATGTTACTATTCAGAGAGACAATGTTGCTATTCAGAGAGACAATGTTACTATTCAGAGAGACAATGTTACTATTCAGAGAGCCAATGTTACTATTCAGAGAGCCAATGTTACTATTCAGAGAGCCAATGTTACTATTCAGAGAGACAATGTTACTATTCAGAGAGACAATGTTACTATTCAGAGAGACAATGTTACTATTCAGAGAGACAATGTTACTATTCAGAGAGCCAATGTTACTATTCAGAGAGCCAATGTTACTATTCAGAGAGCCAATGTTACTATTCAGAGAGCCAATGTTACTATTCAGAGAGCCAATGTTACTATTCAGAGAGACAATGTTACTATTCAGAGAGACAATGTTACTATTCAGAGAGACAATGTTACTATTCAGAGAGACAATGTTACTATTCAGAGACAATGTTACTATTCAGAGAGACAATGTTACTATTCAGAGAGACAATGTTACTATTCAGAGAGACAATGTTACTATTCAGAGAGACAATGTTAATATTCAGAGAGACAATGTTAATATTCAGAGAGCCAATGTTACTATTCAGAGAGACAATGTTACTATTCAGAGAGACAATGTAACTATTCAGAGAGACAATGTTACTATTCAGAGAGACAATGTTACTATTCAGAGAGACAATGTTACTATTCAGAGAGACAATGTTGCTATTCAGAGACAATGTTACTATTCAGAGAGACAATGTTACTATTCAGAGACAATGTTACTATTCAGAGAGACAATGTTACTATTCAGAGAGCCAATGTTACTATTCAGAGAGCCAATGTTACTATTCAGAGTCAATGTTACTATTCAGAGACAATGTTACTATTCAGAGAGACAATGTTACTATTCAGAGAGACAATGTTACTATTCAGAGAGACAATGTTACTATTCAGAGACAATGTTACTATTCAGAGAGACAATGTTACTATTCAGAGAGACAATGTTACTATTCAGAGAGACAATGTTACTATTCAGAGAGACAATGTTACTATTCAGAGAGACAATGTTGCTATTCAGAGAGACAATGTTACTATTCAGAGAGACAATGTTACTATTCAGAGAGACAATGTTACTATTCAGAGAGACAATGTTACTATTCAGAGAGACAATGTTACTATTCAGAGAGACAATGTTACTATTCAGAGACAATGTTACTATTCAGAGAGACAATGTTGCTATTCAGAGAGACAATGTTACTATTCAGAGAGACAATGTTACTATTCAGAGAGACAATGTTGCTATTCAGAGAGACAATGTTACTATTCAGAGAGACAATGTTACTATTCAGAGAGACAATGTTACTATTCAGAGAGACAATGTTACTATTCAGAGAGACAATGTTACTATTCAGAGACAATGTTACTATTCAGAGACAATGTTACTATTCAGAGAGACAATGTTACTATTCAGAGTCAATGTTACTATTCAGAGACAATGTTACTATTCAGAGAGACAATGTTACTATTCAGAGAGACAATGTTACTATTCAGAGACAATGTTGCTATTCAGAGACAATGTTACTATTCAGAGACAATGTTACTATTCAGAGACAATGTTACTATTCAGAGACAATGTTACTATTCAGAGACAATGTTACTATTCAGAGAGACAATGTTACTATTCAGAGAGACAATGTTACTATTCAGAGAGACAATGTTACTATTCAGAGAGACAATGTTGCTATTCAGAGAGACAATGTTGCTATTCAGAGAGACAATGTTACTATTCAGAGAGACAATGTTACTATTCAGAGAGACAATGTTACTATTCAGAGAGACAATGTTACTATTCAGAGAGACAATGTTACTATTCAGAGACAATGTTACTATTCAGAGAGACAATGTTACTATTCAGAGAGACAATGTTGCTATTCAGAGAGACAATGTTACTATTCAGAGAGACAATGTTACTATTCAGAGAGACAATGTTGCTATTCAGAGAGACAATGTTACTATTCAGAGAGACAATGTTACTATTCAGAGAGACAATGTTACTATTCAGAGAGACAATGTTACTATTCAGAGAGACAATGTTACTATTCAGAGAGACAATGTTGCTATTCAGAGACAATGTTACTATTCAGAGACAATGTTACTATTCAGAGAGACAATGTTACTATTCAGAGTCAATGTTACTATTCAGAGACAATGTTACTATTCAGAGAGACAATGTTACTATTCAGAGAGACAATGTTACTATTCAGAGAGACAATGTTACTATTCAGAGAGACAATGTTGCTATTCAGAGACAATGTTACTATTCAGAGACAATGTTACTATTCAGAGACAATGTTACTATTCAGAGACAATGTTACTATTCAGAGACAATGTTACTATTCAGAGAGACAATGTTACTATTCAGAGACAATGTTACTATTCAGAGACAATGTTACTATTCAGAGAGACAATGTTACTATTCAGAGAGACAATGTTACTATTCAGAGACAATGTTACTATTCAGAGAGACAATGTTACTATTCAGAGAGACAATGTTACTATTCAGAGACAATGTTACTATTCAGAGACAATGTTACTATTCAGAGACAATGTTACTATTCAGAGAGACAATGTTACTATTCAGAGAGTCAATGTTACTATTCAGAGAGACAATGTTACTATTCAGAGAGACAATGTTATTATTCAGAGAGACAATGTTATTATTCAGAGAGACAATGTTACTATTCAGAGACAATGTTACTATTCAGAGAGACAATGTTACTATTCAAAGAGACAATGTTACTATTCAGAGAGACAATGTTACTATTCAGAGACAATGTTACTATTCAGAGAGACAATGTTACTATTCAGAGAGACAATGTTACTATTCAGAGAGACAATGTTACTATTCAGAGACAATGTTACTATTCAAAGAGACAATGTTACTATTCAGAGAGACAATGTTACTATTCAGAGACAATGTTACTATTCAGAGAGACAATGTTACTATTCAGAGAGACAATGTTACTATTCAGAGACAATGTTACTATTCAGAGACAATGTTACTATTCAGAGACAATGTTACTATTCAGAGACAATGTTACTATTCAGAGAGACAATGTTACTATTCAGAGAGTCAATGTTACTATTCAGAGAGACAATGTTACTATTCAGAGAGACAATGTTATTATTCAGAGAGACAATGTTATTATTCAGAGAGACAATGTTACTATTCAGAGACAATGTTACTATTCAGAGAGACAATGTTACTATTCAAAGAGACAATGTTACTATTCAGAGAGACAATGTTACTATTCAGAGACAATGTTACTATTCAGAGAGACAATGTTACTATTCAGAGAGACAATGTTACTATTCAGAGAGACAATGTTACTATTCAGAGACAATGTTACTATTCAAAGAGACAATGTTACTATTCAGAGAGACAATGTTACTATTCAGAGACAATGTTACTATTCAGAGAGACAATGTTACTATTCAGAGAGACAATGTTACTATTCAGAGAGACAATGTTACTATTCAGAGAGACAATGTTACTATTCAGAGAGACAATGTTACTATTCAGAGAGACAATGTTACTATTCAGAGAGACAATGTTACTATTCAGAGACAATGTTACTATTCAGAGAGACAATGTTGCTATTCAGAGAGACAATGTTACTATTCAGAGAGCCAATGTTACTATTCAGAGAGCCAATGTTACTATTCAGAGAGCCAATGTTACTATTCAGAGAGCCAATGTTACTATTCAGAGAGACAATGTTACTATTCAGAGAGACAATGTTACTATTCAGAGAGACAATGTTACTATTCAGAGAGACAATGTTACTATTCAGAGAGACAATGTTACTATTCAGAGAGCCAATGTTACTATTCAGAGAGACAATGTTACTATTCAGAGAGACAATGTTACTATTCAGAGAGACAATGTTACTATTCAGAGAGACAATGTTACTATTCAGAGAGACAATGTTACTATTCAGAGAGACAATGTTACTATTCAGAGAGACAATGTTACTATTCAGAGACAATGTTACTATTCAGAGAGACAATGTTACTATTCAGAGAGACAATGTTACTATTCAGAGAGACAATGTTAATATTCAGAGAGACAATGTTAATATTCAGAGAGCCAATGTTACTATTCAGAGAGACAATGTTACTATTCAGAGAGACAATGTAACTATTCAGAGAGACAATGTTACTATTCAGAGAGACAATGTTACTATTCAGAGAGACAATGTTACTATTCAGAGAGACAATGTTGCTATTCAGAGACAATGTTACTATTCAGAGAGACAATGTTACTATTCAGAGACAATGTTACTATTCAGAGAGACAATGTTACTATTCAGAGAGCCAATGTTACTATTCAGAGAGCCAATGTTACTATTCAGAGTCAATGTTACTATTCAGAGACAATGTTACTATTCAGAGACAATGTTACTATTCAGAGAGACAATGTTACTATTCAGAGAGACAATGTTACTATTCAGAGAGACAATGTTACTATTCAGAGACAATGTTACTATTCAGAGAGACAATGTTACTATTCAGAGAGACAATGTTACTATTCAGAGAGACAATGTTACTATTCAGAGAGACAATGTTACTATTCAGAGAGACAATGTTGCTATTCAGAGAGACAATGTTACTATTCAGAGAGACAATGTTACTATTCAGAGAGACAATGTTACTATTCAGAGAGACAATGTTACTATTCAGAGAGACAATGTTACTATTCAGAGAGACAATGTTACTATTCAGAGACAATGTTACTATTCAGAGAGACAATGTTACTATTCAGAGAGACAATGTTGCTATTCAGAGAGACAATGTTACTATTCAGAGAGACAATGTTACTATTCAGAGAGACAATGTTGCTATTCAGAGAGACAATGTTACTATTCAGAGAGACAATGTTACTATTCAGAGAGACAATGTTACTATTCAGAGAGACAATGTTGCTATTCAGAGACAATGTTACTATTCAGAGACAATGTTACTATTCAGAGAGACAATGTTACTATTCAGAGACAATGTTACTATTCAGAGACAATGTTACTATTCAGAGACAATGTTACTATTCAGAGAGACAATGTTACTATTCAGAGAGACAATGTTACTATTCAGAGACAATGTTGCTATTCAGAGACAATGTTACTATTCAGAGACAATGTTACTATTCAGAGACAATGTTACTATTCAGAGACAATGTTACTATTCAGAGACAATGTTACTATTCAGAGAGACAATGTTACTATTCAGAGAGACAATGTTACTATTCAGAGAGACAATGTTACTATTCAGAGAGACAATGTTGCTATTCAGAGAGACAATGTTACTATTCAGAGAGACAATGTTACTATTCAGAGAGACAATGTTACTATTCAGAGAGACAATGTTACTATTCAGAGAGACAATGTTACTATTCAGAGAGAGAATGTTACTATTCAGAGAGACAATGTTACTATTCAGAGAGACAATGTTACTATTCAGAGAGACAATGTTACTATTCAGAGAGACAATGTTACTATTCAGAGAGACAATGTTACTATTCAGAGAGACAATGTTGCTATTCAGAGAGACAATGTTACTATTCAGAGAGACAATGTTACTATTCAGAGAGACAATGTTACTATTCAGAGAGACAATGTTACTATTCAGAGAGACAATGTTACTATTCAGAGAGACAATGTTGCTATTCAGAGACAATGTTACTATTCAGAGACAATGTTACTATTCAGAGAGACAATGTTACTATTCAGAGTCAATGTTACTATTCAGAGACAATGTTACTATTCAGAGAGACAATGTTACTATTCAGAGAGACAATGTTACTATTCAGAGAGACAATGTTACTATTCAGAGAGACAATGTTGCTATTCAGAGACAATGTTACTATTCAGAGACAATGTTACTATTCAGAGACAATGTTACTATTCAGAGACAATGTTACTATTCAGAGACAATGTTACTATTCAGAGAGACAATGTTACTATTCAGAGACAATGTTACTATTCAGAGACAATGTTACTATTCAGAGAGACAATGTTACTATTCAGAGAGACAATGTTACTATTCAGAGACAATGTTACTATTCAGAGAGACAATGTTACTATTCAGAGAGACAATGTTACGAGGCAGGTAACTCCTTTAACAGTTAAAGCAGGGTACTGTTTCATCGGATTCCTCCTTCACAGTTAAAGCAGGGTACCGTTTCATCGGATTCCTCCTTCACAGTTAAAGCAAGGTACCGTTTCATCGGATTCCTCCTTCACAGATGAACCAGTACCCTGTTTTATCACCATCATAGAATGATTGTACAGAACAACTTGGCAATATTCTAACCACTTCAATACATGAAAAACCATCAAACATCCTACATGGCTGAAGCTGGCCCATAAAGGGGGCTATACATCCTACATGACTGAAGCTGGCCCATAAAGGAGGCTAAACATCCTACATGACTGAAGCTGGCCCATAAAGGGGGCTATACATCCTACATGGCTGAAGCTGGCCCATAAAGGGGGCTATACATCCTACATGGCTGAAGCTGGCCCATAAAGGAGGCTATACATCCTACATGACTGAAGCTGGCCCATAAAGGAGGCTATACATCCTACATGGCTGAAGCTGGCCCATAAAGGAGGCTATACATCCTACATGGCTGAAGCTGGCCCATAAAGGGGGCTATACATCCTACATGGCTGAAGCTGGCCCATAAAGGAGGCTATACATCCTACATGACTGAAGCTGGCCCATAAAGGAGGCTATACATCCTACATGACTGAAGCTGGCCCATAAAGGAGGCTATACATCCTACATGACTGAAGCTGGCCCATAAAGGAGGCTATACATCCTACATGACTGAAGCTGGCCCATAAAGGAGGCTATACATCCTACATGACTGAAGCTGGCCCATAAAGGAGGCTATACATCCTACATGACTGAAGCTGGCCCATAAAGGAGGCTATACATCCTACATGACTGAAGCTGGCCCATAAAGGAGGCTATACATCCTACATGACTGAAGCTGGCCCATAAAGGAGGCTATACATCCTACATGACTGAAGCTGGCCCCCAGCTCCTGTATTTGGAACCCAAGACACTAAAGTGATAATGTGGTGGGCAGAAGGTTGACTCAGTAAATGAAAGCCTTGATTGGTAGGTGACTCACCACTCTAAATAAAGCCTTTACAAAATGTCATAAGTCAGCTATATAAAAATAAAAAAAACAGGCAAAAGCAACTTGGAGAGAGGAGGATTACCTGCCCACATACAATAAAGTGCTTGATAACTAGGCCAGAGGTATACATTTCCCATTGACATTAAGCTGCACAAAGAGTTTAAACAGATCAAATACTTTATTATGTCATTAAGGCTTAAGCCTGATGAATTTACTGTGTTAAACGAGGCCTCACCTCCTGGTGACACTAGTGACCATATCCCCCGTGCATCCCGCAAAGGCTGAGGTGTTGCTAACATTTACGATAGCAAATTTCAATTTACAAAAAAAAACAATGACGTTTTTTTGTCTTTTGAGCTTCTAGTCATGGAATCTATGCAGCCTACTCAATCACTTTTTATAGCCACTGTTTACAGGCCTCCTGGGCCATATACAGCGTTCCTCACCGAGTTCCCTGAATTCCTATCGGACCATATAGTCATAGCAGATAATATTCAAATTTTGTCCACAGACCCACTCCAAAAGGCTTTCGGAGCCATCATCGACTCAGTGGGTTTTGTCCAACATGTCTCTGGACCTACTCACTGTCACAGTCATACTCTGGACCTAGTTTTGTCCCATGGAATAAATGTTGTGGATCTTAATGTTTTTCCTCATAATCCTGGACTATCGGACCACCATTTTATTAGGTTAGCAATCGCCAACAAATAATCTGCTCAGACCCCAACCAAGGAGCATCAAAAGTCATGCTATAAATTCTCAGACAAACCAAAGACTCTTTGATGCCCTTCCAGACTCCCACTGCCAACCCAAGGACGTCAGAGGACAAAAAAACAGTTAACCACCTAACTGAGGAACTCAATTTAACCTTGCACAGTCCCCTAGATGCAGTTGCACCCCTAAAAACTAAAACAATTTGTCATAAGAAACTAGCTCCCTGGTACACAGAAAATACCTGAGCTCTGAAGCAAGCTTCCAGAAAATTGGAACGGAAATGGTGCCACACCAAACTAGAAGTCTTCCGACTAGCTTGGAAAGACAGTACCGCGCAGTATCGAAGAGCCCTTACTACTGCTCGATCATCCTATTTTTCCAACTTAATTGAGGAAAATTAGAACAATCCAAAATTTATTTTTTATACTGTCGCAAAGCTAACTAAAAAGCAGCATTCCCCAAGAGAGGATGGCTTTCACTTCAGCAGTAATAAATTCATGAACTTCTTTGAGGAAAAGATCATTAGAAAGCAAATATTGGAATCCTCTTTAAATCTGCGTATTCCTCCAAAGCTCAGTTGTCCTGAGTCTTTACAACTCTGTCAGGACCTAGGGTCAAGAGAGACACTCAAGTGTCTTAGTACTATATCCCTTGACACAATGATAAAATAATATTGGCCTCTAAACCTTCAACCTTCTGTCCTCGTGCTCCTAGACCTTAGTGCTGCTTTTGATACCATCGATCACCACATTCTTTTGGAGAGATTGGAAACCCAAATTGGTCTACACAAACAAGTTCTGGCCTGGTTTAGATCTTATCTGTCGGAAAGATATCAGTTTGTCTCTGTGAATGGTTTGTCCTCTGACAAATCAACTGTAAATTTCGGTGTTCCTCAAGGTTCCGTTTTAGGACCACTATTGTTTTCACTATATATTTTACCTCTTGGGGATGTCATTTGAAAACATAATGTTAACTTTCACTGCTATGCGGATGACACACAGCTGTACATTTCAATGAAACATGGTGAAGCCCCAAAATTGCCCTCGCTAGCAGCCTGTGTTTCAGACATAAGGAAGTTGATGGCTGCAAACGTTCTACTTTTAAACTCGGACAAAACAGAGATGCTTGTTCTAGGTCCCAAGAAACAAAGAGATCTTCTGTTGAATCTGACAATTAATCTTAATGGTTGTACAGTCGTCTCAAATAAAACTGTGAAGGACCTCTGCGTTACTCTGGACCTTGATCTCTCTTTTGATGATTATATCAAGACTGTTTCAAGGACAGCTTTTTTCCATCTACGTAACATAGCAAAAATCTGAAACTTTCTGTCCAAAAATGATGCAGAAAAATGAATCCATGCTTTTGTTACTTCTAGGTTAGACTACTGCAATGCTCTACTTTCCGGCTACCCGGATAAAGCACTAAATAAACTTCAGTTAGTGCTAAATACGGCTGCTAGAATCCTGACTAGAACCAAAAAAAATGATATTACTCCAGTGCTAGCCTCCCTACACTGGCTTCCTGTTAAGGCAAGGGCTGATTTCAAGGTTTTACTGCTAACCTACAAAGCATTACATGGGCTTGCTCCTACCCATCTTTCCGATTTGGTCCTGCCGCACATACCTACACGTACGCTACGGTCACAAGACGCAGGCCTCCAAATTGTCCCTAGAATTTCTAAGCAAAAAGCTGGAGGCAGGGCTTTCTCCTATAAAGCTCAATTTTTATGGAATGGTCTGCCTACCCATGTGAGAGACGCAGACTCAGTCTCAACCTTTAAGAGTTTACTGAAGACTCATCTCTTCAGTGGGTCATATGATTGAGTGTAGTCTGGCCCAGGAGTGTGAAGGTGAACGGAGCTCTGGAGCAACAAACCGCCCTTGCTGTCTCTGCCTGGCCGGGATTCCACTGGGATTCTCTGCCTCTAACCCTATTACAGGGGCTGCGTCACTGGCTTACTGGTGCTCTTCCATGCCGTCCCTAGGAGGGGTGCGTCACTTGAGTGGGTTGAGTCACTGACATGATCTTCCTGTCTGGGTTGGCGCCCCTCCTTGGGTTGTGCTGTGGCGGAGATCTTTGTGGGCTATACTCTGCCTTGTCTCAGGATGGTAAGTTGGTGGTTGACGATATCCCTCTAGTGGTGTGGGGGCTGTGCTTTGGCAAAGTGGGTGGGCTTATATCCTGCCTGTTTGGCCCTGTCCGGGGGTATCATCGGATGGGGCCACAGTGTCTCCTGACCCCTTCTGTCTCAGCCTCCAGTATTTATGCTGCAGTAGTTTGTGTCGGGGGGCTAGGGTGAGTCTGTTATATCTGGAGTATTTCTCCTGTCTTATCCGGTGTCCTGTGTGAATTTAAGTATGCACTCTCTAATTCTCTCTTTCTCTCTCTCTCAGAGGACCTGAGCCCGAGGACCATGCCTCAGGACTACCTGGCATGATGACTCCTTGCTGTCCCCAGTCCACCTGGCCGTGCTGCTGCTCCAATTTCAACTGTTCTGCCTGTGGCTATGGAACCCTGACCTGTTCACCGGACGTGCTACCTGTCCCAGACCTGCTGTTTTCAACTCTCTAGAGACAGCAGGAGCGGTAGAGGTGCTGACTTGCTGCACCCTCAACAACTACAGTGATTATTATTATTTTACCATGCTGGTCATTTATGAACATTTTTTTTTATATATATATATATTTATATTTTTTTGACCTTTATTTAACCAGGCAAGTCAGTTAAGAACAAATTCTTATTTTCAATGACGGCCTAGGAACAGTGGGTTAACTGCCTGTTCAGGGGCAGAACGACAGATTTGTACCTTGTCAGCTCGGGGATTTGAACTTGCAACCTTCCGGTTACTAGTCCAACGCTCTAACCACTAGGCTACCCTGCCGCATCTTGGCCATGTTCTGTTACAATCTCCACCCGGCACAGGCAGAAGAGGACTGGCCACGCCTCATAGCCTGGTTCCTCTCTAGGTTTCTTCCTAGGTTTCGGCCTTTCTAGGGAGTTTTTCCTAGCCACCGTGCTTCTACACCTGCATTGCTTGCTGTTTGGGGTTTTAGGCTGGGTTTCTGTACAGCACTTTGAGATATCAGCTGATGTAAGAAGGGCCATATAAATAAATTTGATTTGAAGATAAGCATTCCCTGTGGTTCCCATTCAACTCCATTCTAAAATGCAAATGCCCCTGTAACACAAACTACTATTGGCAAACTGACAACAACAAAGGTTCTGCCCATTGAATCAAGGTGTTAGTAGACACTAGAGCATACATACAACTATGCATAACTTTACTCATATCTTGGCCATAAAAGCAAAACACATTGAGAGAGAATTTAACTATGGGCCTGGGGGAGACCAATACAACCTTTATAACTTAATATGAGTCCTCTGGCCAGGTTTCAATAGGACATAGATATGGTATAGGGATCTCGTGTCTTCCAACAGGTGTGGAGCTTGTTTTTGGTAAGACACGGATCTAAAAATTCAGAAATATGCTACTGCTGTACATTCAGTTTGAAGGTAGATCGAAAAATTTTTTTTTTAAAAATACCTTGTATACGTCTCCATATGTGCCGCTCCCAACTCGTTGAATAAGCTCGAAATCCTGCTGTGGGTTTTTTCTTTGAATTTCTCCACTCGGTCTTGAACAGATATCCATGACAGCTGTCTAACTGGCTGGAAAAGTTAACACCTAGCTACTTTACATTTAAACACGTTGGCTTGTGCAAATACACGTCGGTATATTATTCGGTGAGGAGTTATTAACGTTACTTCAAGAGGTGATCATTTGTTTTATTCTCTAAAGCTGCAGAAGTGTTGCTTCCAAGTCTGGCTTCTTTCTGGTCCATTTCCTGCCATTGAGACAAGAGTAGAAAATAATAGTTAATAAACCTCTAGCTAATAGGAAGCTACAAAACAAACCAACACAAACGTGATTTCAGAAGTCATTTAAGAAGGCAACAATAGTTGATGTCTGTCCGGATAAACGTTAGTTTGAGGCAAACTAACTAGTTAGCTACGGAAAAGTTAGCAGAAACTATGGATTGATTATTGACTTTTACCAATATAAATACAATGATTAACCCTCTGTAACGTTAGAGAGTACGTTAAGTTAACTACTTACACTGTAGCTAGATAATTTAACTAGGTTTTGGTAGTTATCCAAAGCTAACGTTACAGTAGCTAAGTGGTTAGCTGGCTAAGCGAAAGTCAAAATCCAAAACAGGAGTTAGATTGGCGAATTTACCATTTATTCCCATTATAAATAAATGACTCATACGAAAGAAGGCGTATGTTAAATTTGTCAATATTACGGTGTAAAATCCCTTTCTTCCAAAATATAAATTCAATGTTCCTATTCAGAGAAAGTGTAAACACTTCTTCTGCTGGCCAGATCTCTCTCTCTCTTGACAACGACAAGCACCGCGTTGAGCTGGAAAAAGACCCGAGCTGCGGTCCTCATGTCCCTCCTGTTGACAGCACGACATGCTACTGACTAAGTAGTGAAAAAACTGACTTTATGTCACCCATGCATTCAACTGTAAAAGGTGTACCTACCGATTTCACAAGGAAACAATAACAACTAACATAATTGAATCGATTAAAATGCAATTGAAAGCATTGTTGTTTTTTAAATGATCGAGACGGAATTGATCTCTTGTCTGTTCAATGATGTGCAACTACCGCCACCTAACGATGTAAACAAGCAGGCAACTGTAACCACAAAACGTGCAGAAAAAAACAACACAACGAAAAACATCGAAACAGCACCCCCACCCCTCCTTGCAATTTATAGAAATACTGCACACCCAACTCGCCGTCGGCTTCAGCGTCCTCTCTTCGATGAGCATCCTCCACGGTGTCGGTTTGTTAGTTCCCGTGTCTACATGACAGCCGCGTAGGTTCTCACGAACAGTCAAAACAGAAAGACATGGCGAGAAACCGTAAAGACAGAGACAGCTGGGGTGAGTGGTTAATTATTATGAAGATGACTAAATGTGTCTTCTTGTAGACGCACATTAAAAAAAAAGGGGGAAAAAAAGAGGTGCGCTATTTAGCCTATTTAATGTAGCCCAGGCTATGGGAGAGTCTCAGCAATGCATCTGATCAGCTGTTTGTGCATGAATAATGATGGGGCAGGCGTTGTAATTTGCGTGTTGGTTTCAGAACAAACCATTACATCTATTGAATGCTCAACAATCGCAAAAACGCTGGCCTGGACCAGACCCAAACCAAGCCCCGTTCAGCTGATCAACTAATATAAACCCAGGCCAAGCGTCTATTCTATTCACTTTAGTCTACAGGCCAGTGGATCGTCTGTCTGAGCATCCCCATCCCCTTTAGAATGATTACCGCACAGATCAACGAACGACAGCAATAAAAACACAACGCTAGAATGAACCAGTGTTAGAGAGATTTGGTTTACAGGACTAGGCCC
>NC_092171.1:41429483-41579483 GCF_045791955.1 Oncorhynchus clarkii lewisi | reverse complement strand
TGATCAGCTCCATGCAGGTACAAAACAGTGGCTTTGGCCCCTAACGACCCCACTGTCTTAACAGATACAGTGGTTTTGGCCCCTAACGACCCCACTGTCTTAACAGATACAGTGGCTTTGGGCCCTAACGACCCCACTGTCTTAACAGATACAGTGGCTTTGGGCCCTAACGACCCCACTGTCTTAACAGATACAGTGGCTTTGGGCCCTAACGACCCCACTGTCTTAACAGATACAGTGGCCCTAACGACCCCACTGTCTTAACAGATACAGTGGCTTTGGCCCCTAACGACCCCACTGTCTTAACAGATACAGTGGCCCTAACGACCCCACTGTCTTAACAGATACAGTGGCTTTGGCCCCTAACGACCCCACTGTCTTAACAGATACAGTGGCTTTGGCCCCTAACGACCCCACTGTCTTAACAGATACAGTGGCTTTGGCCCCTAACGACCCCACTGTTTTAACAGATACAGTGGCTTTGGCCCCTGACGACCCCACTGTCTTAACAGATACAGTGGCTTTGGCCCCTGACGACCCCACTGTCTTTGAACATGAATAATGACATTGTTTAGAGACCTCGACAACGGTAGATCTTCTGTGCCAAAAACATGTTGGAGTAGAAAAGTTGAATCTCGTTTCGCAGGTGTACAACATCTCCCAGAATGTCCAGGAGGATGATCTTCAACACTTGCAGGTACAGTAGAGATTACATCACCTACAATATCACTGAGGTCTTTCCCTGTGGAGACATTCAGATAGATGACGACTATAAAAATGAGCTGTTTTTCTTCACACTTTTAAAACTCCTGATTGTGATCAATGTTGATGTTGTTGTTGTTGTTGTTGTTCTCTTTCTTCTCCTCTCTCTTTGTGTTGTTTTGTAGCTCTTCACTGAGTATGGCAGACTCGCTATGGAGGAAACGTTCCTTAAACCATTCCAGGTAGGACGTTCTCTCCTTCCTGTTATTCCGTTTTAGAGGCCTGTGCATCCAGACTGACCACTGTTATTCCGTTTTAGAGGCTTGTGCATCCAGACTGACCACTGTTATTCAGTTTTAGAGGCCTGTGCATCCAGACTGACCACTGCGCTGACGTTCGTGAAACAGAATGTGAGCTCGTGAGATCAGGGTGGTTTACCGAGGCTGATTCAGTTTACCAGAAGGCTGGTTTAACAAGATGATTGAGTTTACCAGAAGACTGGTTTACCTCAGACTGGTTTACCAAGATGATTGAGTTTACCTCAGGCTGGTTTAACAAGGCTGATTCACCAGAGCAGGAATTATTTAGGTCCTATTTACTTTGGTAGCTTCTTGCTGTCAGAGACGTTCCTTGCTAATGCTTTGCCACTGCACCGTAACTTAGTGAAGCCATGTCTGTATTGTTCCAGTCCATGATATTCCTGGTCCGGGATTGGAGTTTTCCCTACGAGTTCGGCTACGGGCAGGAAGGAGGCATGAAGTTCCTGGAGAAAAGGCTCAAGGTCAGAGGTCACCGATGAACAATGATTATAGTGGTTCACATAAAGATAACAACAACAAGAGTTATATTAACACAGTGTCGTTACCAGAAACTAAAAGGCTGCTATTTATGTGACATGATCATGTTAGTTATAATAATGATACTGATAATACTGATAATGATAATGGTGATATTGATAATAATGATACTGATAATACCGATAATGATAATGGTGATATTGATAATAATAATAATGATACTGATAATACAGATAATGATACTGATAATAATAATAATGATACTGATAATACAGATAATGATAATGGTGATATTGATAATAATGATACTGGTAAAGGATGATAATACTGATAATGGTAATGATGTTGATACTGATAATAATGATACCAATAATACCGATAACGATAATGTCAATGACGATAATACCGATAATGATAATGATGATAATAATGATACTGATAATCATGATAATACTGATAATGATAATACTGATAATAATGATAATACTGATAATGATACTGATAATGATGATAATAATGATACTGATAATAATGATAATACTGATAATGATAATACTGATACTGATAATAATGATAATGATACTGATAATAATGATAAATGATAATGATAAATGATAATAATGATGATAATAATGGTAATGATGACAATAATAATAATGATGATAATAATGATTATGATGATCATAATAAAAATAAAGATGATTATTATAACAATAGTGATAATAAAATTAATAACAATGATTATAATAACAATGATTATGATGATGATAATGATGATAATAGTAATATAAGAAGACACTTTAATCCAAACAAACATACAGATCCCTCTAATCCTCTGCAGGAATTGAACCCATGACATTGGATGTGGTAGCAGTACCCTGTTACCAACTGAGCTTGTGTTTGTGTTTGTGTCTGTGGTTATGTGGTTGTGTGTCTGTGGTTGACTGTTTGTGTCTGTGGTTATGTGTCTGTGGTTGACTGTTTGTCTGTGGTTGTGTGTCTGTGGTTGACTGTTTGTGTCTGTGGTTCTGTGGTTGTGTGTCTGTGGTTGACTGTTTGTGTCTGTGTTGGTGTTTGTCTATGGTTGTGTGTCTGTGGTTGACTGTTTGTGTCTGTGGTTATGTGTCTGTGGTTGACTGTTTGTCTGTGGTTCTGTGGTTCTGTGTCTGTGGTTGTGTGTCTGTGGTTGTCTGTCTGTCTGTGGGTGTGTGTCTGTGGTTGTCTGTTTGTGTCTGTGGTTCTGTGTCTGTGGTTGACTGTTTGTCTGTGGTTCTGTGGTTGTCTGTCTGTGTCTGTGGTTCTGTGGTTGTGGTTGACTGTTTGTGTCTGTGGTTCTGTGGTTGTGTGTCTGTGGTTGACTGTTTGTGTCTGTGGTTCTGTGATTGTGTGTCTGTGGTTGACTGTTTGTGTCTGTGGTTCTGTGTTGTAGATCTCAGAGAACCAACATGAGGAACTGCAGAACGTCCGTAAACACATCCACTCCTGCTTCACCAACATCTCCTGCTTCCTGATGCCCCACCCCGGACTCAAAGTGGCCACCAACCCTAACTTCGACGGCAGACTCAAAGGTACAATACACATTTCGTCATCTTGGTGGTTTTAAAACAAACACAACACACTTTGTGATGACAAAACAACAGACTAATCCCATTGATGAATTTAAACACAACAGACTAATCCCATTTGATGCATTTAAACACAACAGACTAATCCCATTTGATGAATTTAAACACAACAGACTAATCCCATTGATGAATTTAAACACAACAGACTAATCCCATTGATGAATTTAAACACAACTGTAATTCCCGGGGTGTAGTGGAGGAAGGAGTCAGACGCAGGAGACAGAGAGTTCAGAGTAGCTTCTTTATACACCGACCAGGTGAAAACAGACGCCACAAAACAAATACCCCAAAACACAGGGGATTAAAAACAGTCCCAAAACACAGGGGATTAAAAACAGTCCCAAAACACAAGGGATTAAAATCAGTCCCAAAACACAGGCGATTAAAATCAGTCCCAAAACACAGGGGATTAAAATCAGTCCCAAAACACAGGGGATTAAAATCAGTCCCAAAACACAGGGGACTAAAATCAGTCCCAAAACACAGGGGATTAAAAACAGTCCCAAAACACAGGGGATTAAAAACAGTCCCAAAACACAGGGGATTCAAATCAGTCCCAAAACACAGGGGATTCAAATCAGTCCCAAAACACAGGGGATTAAAATCAGTCCCAAAACACAGGGGATTAAAATCAGTCCCAAAACAAAGGGGATTAAAATCAGTCCCAAAACACAGGGGATTAAAAACAGTCCCAAAACACAGGGGATTAAAAACAGTCCCAAAACACAGGGGATTAAAATCAGTCCCAAAACACAGGGGATTAAAATCAGTCCCAAAACACAGGGGATTAAAATCAGTCCCAAAACACAGGGGATTAAAATCAGTCCCAAAACACAGGGGATTAAAAACAGTCCCAAAACACAGGGGATTAAAAACAGTCCCAAAACACAGGGGATTAAAATCAGTCCAAAAACACAGGGGATTAAAATCAGTCCAAAAACACAGGGGATTAAAATCAGTCCAAAAACACAGGGGATTAAAATCAGTCCAAAAACACAGGGGATTAAAATCAGTCCAAAAACACAGGGGATTAAAATCAGTCCCAAAACACAGGGGATTAAAAACAGTCCCAAAACACAGGGGATTAAAATCAGTCCCAAAACACAGGGGATTAAAATCAGTCCCAAAACACAGGGGATTAAAATCAGTCCCAAAACACAGGGGATTAAAATCAGTCCCAAAACACAGGGGATTAAAATCAGTCCCAAAACACAGGGGATTAAAATCAGTCCCAAAACACAGGGGATTAAAATCAGTCCCAAAACACAAGGGATTAAAAACAGTCCAAAAACACAGGGGATTAAAAACAGTCCCAAAAAACAGCTCACGTACACGAACAACCGTGACATACATGCGTGTACAAAGAGTACACATAAAACAATCCCGCACACCCAGCAGGTGGGCCGGCTGGCTAATAAAGCCCAACTAATAAACCTAATTAACAACAGGTGTAACTAATAAACAGACAAGGAGGGGGAGGAAAAGATCAGTGGCAGCTAGTAGGCCGGTGACGACGACCGCCGAGTGCCACCCGAACGGGAAGGGGAGCCACCTTCGGGTAGGAGTCGTGACAACATCAGACTAATCCCATTGATGAATTTAAACACCACAGACTAATCCCATTGATTAATTTAAACACAACAGACTAATCCCATTGATTAATTTAAACACCACAGACTAATCCCATTGATGAATTTAAACGCCACAGACTAATCCCATTGATGAATTTAAACACCACAGACTAATCCCATTGATGAATTTAAACACCACAGACTAATCCCATTGATTAATTTAAACACCACAGACTAATCCCATTGATGAATTTAAACACCACAGACTAATCCCATTGATGAATTTAAACACACTTTGGGGTGACAAAACACAACAGACTAATCCCATTGATTCATTTAAAGCACACAGCACACTATAGTTTGAGGCGGCAGGTAGCCTAGTGCTTAGAGCGTTGTGCCAGTAACTGAAAGGTTGTTGGATCGAATCCCTGAGCTGACAAGGTAAAAATCTGTCGTTCTGCCCCTAAACAAGGCAGTTAACCCACTGTTCCCCAGCTGTCATTGTAAATAAGAATTTGTTCTTCGCTAACTTGCCTAGTTAAACAAAAGTAAATAATAATTAAAGTTAGATGTTCCTTTGATGCGATTTCATTTTACAGGAACATGACTGAAATTGTCACATGACAGGAAGTGTGTTTCTGTTTAGTCCTCCTACTTGGTTAATGCAAATGGTCGCTGGTTCAAGCCCAGCTCGAGGCAGGCAACATGGTTACATACCTACCCTTTACCTAATCTCACTTCTCCCTAACCCGTGTGCAGAGATCGACCGTGAGTTCATCAACAACCTGCAGATCCTGGTCCCGTGGCTGCTGAGTCCCAAGAACCTGGATGTCAAGGAGATCAACGGCAGCAACATCACCTGCAGAGGCCTGCTGGAGTACTTCAAGGTCCTGGGGGGTCTTCGATTTTTAGCCTGTTCCCAGATCTGTTTGTAAGTCCTCTGGTCGTTGTCAGAAGTTAACAAGACAGCACAAACAGATCTGGGACCAGGCTACTCGAATTTGGTACGGTTAAACAATGTGCATCAACCGATATTCACGATGGAGTGAATGCTTCAACCAACCAGTGAAAATAATGATATTGAAATTGTTGTTAAGTAATGTAGGTGTTTGTTGTTGATGATTCCCCCCCCCCCCCTCCACCACCACCACCACCCAGGCATACATCAAAATCTACCAGGGGGAGGAGCTGCCACACCCGAAATCCATGCTGCAGGTACCAATGTCTTGTGTTGTATCTTTCTTCCATCATTATAATGCGTTATTACCTGATGAATATAACCGTGTGGTGTTTCTCAGGCCACAGCGGAGGCCAACAACCTGGCAGCAGTGGCCGCAGCCAGGGACCTGTACAACAAGAAGATGGAGCAGGTGACAAGGCAGGGCTGTATTCTGTTACGGGCTTATCCGGGCTTATCTCCGATTATAATGCTGCTGCCTACCTGAGACCTGCTGTTGTCCTGAGACCTACAGTTGTCCTGAGACCTACTGTTGTCCACCCCTCCCCCGACCAATAGTCATTCTCCCGAAGAGTGAATTCTCAATCCCCCCCCCCCTCCTCTTTCTCCTCCTTAACTTCTCTCCCCTCCATTCCTCCTCCTCTCTCCCCTCCATTCCTCATCCTCTCTCCCCTCCATTCCTCCTCCTCTCTCCCCTCCATTCCTCCTCAACCTCTCTCCCCTCCATTCCTCCTCAACCTCTCTCCCCTCCATTCCTCCTCTCTCCCCTCCATTCCTCCTCTCTCCCCTCCATTCCTCCTCTCTCCCCTCCATTCCTCCTCTCTCCCCTCCATTCCTCCTCAACCTCTCTCCCCTCCATTCCTCCTCAACCTCTCTCCCCAGGTGTGTGGTGGGGACCGGCCCTTCCTGGCCCCAGCAGAGCTCCAGGCCAGACACAGTGACATCAGAGAGGAAGCCCTCCAGGTGTTTCGGGGGGTCAAGAAGATGGGAGGGGAGGAGTTCAGCCGACGGTACCTGCTACAGCTGGAGGGAGAGGTATGTCACAGGAAGCACAGGTGGGATCTGAACCCCCTGTCTCTCGCTCGGGAAACCAACATCTTTCTTGTAACCATTAAACCAATAGGAAATTCCCTCTTTGGTGGTCTGTCACAGGTGGAATCTGAATCCCTGTCTTCCGTTCGGGTTGTTGGGATAGCTCTCTACTTTCCTCACCTTTGACCATTTTGTTTTTTAACAAAACTGTTTAAGTTCCTGGCAGAGCGTTGATGGACAACAATCTTCAAGTCACGCAATATCTAAGTCATTTATTCCTTAGCCACTTCCACTGTAGCTTTGACCGTGTGCTTCGTTGTCATGCTGAAAGGTGAACTTCCGGCCCAGTTTCAACTTTCTCGCTGAGAGGGCAGCAGCTTTTCCTCAAGGACTTTTCTGTACATTGCAACATTCATTTCCTGTTCTATCCTAATCAGAAACTTCTCCACAACATGGTGTTGCCGCCACCATGCTTCACAGTAGGGATGGTGTTCATTGAGTGATGTGCCATGTTGGATTTGCGCCAAACGTGACGCTTTGCATTTAGGCCAAAAGGTTCAGTTCTTTTTCCTCAGACCACTAAACTTTTTGCCATATAGCTAAAGAATCTCCTGAGTGTTTTTAAAATTTTAGTTTCATCCTTCAAACAGGGTTCAAGGTGGGCTTTCTTGAGTAATGGCTTCCTTCTGGCCACGCTACTATACATGGCAGACATTGTTGTCACGTGCACACTGTGACCAGTCGTGGAAATAAAAGCCTGGCCTTAACTCAACGCAACGCAACGCAACGCAACTTTGTCCTGGAATTCTTTTGAACGTTCCTTGGTGCTCATGGTTAAGTGTTTGCTTTGCAATTCACTACCCAGCAGAGGGAACCTTCTTCTTCTTCTTCTTCTTCTTTGGTATTATGGCGGTCAGCAAGCAAACAAGATGTTATAACCCTGTTTCCCATTAGAACTTCCCCACTAATAGAAGGGAACCTACAGGAACTGCTGAATATATCCTGAAATCATGTAAATCACTCAAATGTAATACAGATGGATGGTAATTCACTTGGTGTGTGAAGGTGATTGGTGAAGGTGATTGGTGAAGGTGATTGGTGAAGGTGTTTGGTGAAGGTGATTGGTGAAGATGATTGGTTACACCCAAGCTAATTTAGGACTGCTATTACAATATTACAAGGGGGTGGACACTTATCCAACCAAGGTATTTATGTTTGTCTTTTATTGATATAAATAAATCTGAATATGTTTTTCACTTGAAAGTTGTCGGGCAGGATGTGTAGATAAATGACAAAAATAATATATTTTAATGCATTTTAATTTCGGCCTGTAAACCAACAAAAGGGGGAATATTTTGAAAATGGGTGTAGACTTTGGATAGGCACTGGAAACATTCAGGGGCCGTTACCTGGAAACATTCAGAAGCAGTTACCTGGAAACATTCAGAAGCAGTTACCTGGAAACATTCAGGGGCAGTTACCTGGAAACATTCAGGGGCAGTTACCTGGAAACATTCAGGGGCAGTTACCTGGAAACATTCAGGGGCAGTTACCTGGAAACATTCAGGGGCCGTTACCTGGAAACATTCAGGGGCAGTTACCTGGAAACATTCAGGGGCAGTTACCTGGAAACATTCAGGGGCAGTTGCCTGGAAACATTCAGAAGCAGTTACCTGGAAACATTCAGGGGCAGTTACCTGGAAACATTCAGGGGCAGTTACCTGGAAACATTCAGGGGCAGTTACCTGGAAACATTCAGAAGCAGTTACCTGGAAACATTCAGGGGCAGTTACCTGGAAACATTCAGGGGCCGTTACCTGGAAACATTCAGGGGCAGTTACCTGGAAACATTCAGGGGCAGTTACCTGGAAACATTCAGGGGCAGTTACCTGGAAACATTCAGGGGCAGTTACCTGGAAACATTCAGGGGCAGTTGCCTGGAAACATTCAGAAGCAGTTACCTGGAAACATTCAGGGGCAGTTACCTGGAAACATTCAGAGGCAGTTACCTGGAAACATTCAGAGGCAGTTACCTGGAAACATTCAGAAGCAGTTACCTGGAAACATTCAGGGGCAGTTACCTGGAAACATTCAGGGGCAGTTACCTGGAAACATTCAGGGGCAGTTACCTGGAAACATTCAGGGGCAGTTACCTGGAAACATTCAGGGGCAGTTACCTGGAAACATTCAGGGGCAGTTACCTGGAAACATTCAGGGGCAGTTACCTGGAAACATTCAGGGGCAGTTGCCTGGAAACATTCAGGGGCCGTTACCTGGAAACATTCAGGGGCAGTTACCTGGAAACATTCAGGGGCAGTTGCCTGGAAACATTCAGGGGCAGTTGCCTGGAAACATTCAGGGGCCGTTACCTGGAAACATTCAGGGGCCGTTACCTGGAAACATTCAGGGGCCATTCTCTGGAAACATTCAGGGGCAGTTCTCTGGAAACATTCAGGGGCAGTTCTCTGGAAACATTCAGAGGCAGTTCTCTGGAAACACATAGTTTCTCAT
Source organism: Oncorhynchus clarkii lewisi (assembly GCF_045791955.1). Taxonomy (NCBI): domain Eukaryota; kingdom Metazoa; phylum Chordata; class Actinopteri; order Salmoniformes; family Salmonidae; genus Oncorhynchus; species Oncorhynchus clarkii. The sequence continues at coordinate 41,570,287 of NC_092171.1, read as the reverse complement.
TATCTTCTGCAAGCCATTCCTAACAGTTACTCCCCTACCTAGATCACAAGTCGATAGTTCAGTTGGCCTTGAATGTCTCAACTATACCCAGCTCATATTGCAAAATAGTAACACAATGGCCTAGTCACACACATTATTAAATTATGACTAACACATTTCATACAATTATATGATTTCAGGGTGGAATACTTTAGTCATTACTTTAAACATATAAATTCCTTTATCAGACCACCCCCCTTATTTCTAGAGTAACACAGTGGTAAATCCCCATATAACCAACTCTGTTCCAGGTGGACGAGGTGTTCAACCAGTACATCAAGCACAACGACTCCAAGAACATCTTCCACGCCGCCCGCACCCCGGCCACGCTGTTCGTGGTGATCTTCATCATGTACGTGGCGGCGGGGATCACGGGCTTCGTGGGGGTTGACATCATCGCCAGCGTGTGTAATATGATACTGGGCCTGACGTTGATCACCCTGTGTACCTGGGCCTACATACGCTACTCTGGGGAGTACCGAGAGCTGGGTCAGGTCATCGACCAGGTGGCTGGAGCACTCTGGGACCAGGTAGGTCCCCACACCTGGGCTATGCCCAAATTCCAAATGTGTATTTTATTCTATATTTTAGTGTATAGCCAGGGGTACAGTGTCCATTTTTAGGATATCCTCAGTCTCATACCTCACCACATCCATTGTGTTATCTCACTCCTTCTTGAAGGAATTGACTCAAAGGAGGAAAAGGAATGACTCAAGGAAGGTTTGAGGCTGAGGATGTCCTAAAATGAACATGGTACATGCGCTCTATGAGAATGTGCGTTATCATATCGATGTGTGTGCCATAAAGTGATTCAAAGTTTATGGACTCCTAAACCAGAAGGATCCTCACAGTTTTAACTAGAGATGTTGTGTATAAGTAAGTGATAGAGCATCTGAACCACTAGGTGGCGACATAACACATTTGACTGTGTTGAACAATCTGGAAATAATTGCAACGTGTTGTCTTTTTAAGAGTTTGAGCTGAAGAAAACATTTCAAACATGTAAATATTTTATATTACATTTAATTTGTCTAAGACCTGTGTTTTTGTTTTTGTTCTATGTTTTGCAACAGGGAAGCACAAATGAGGTGAGTGGGGAGTTGTGTTCTCAATCAGTCAGCGTTAGGCCATAGAGATAAAAAGAGAACTCCAGATGGATAGAACTAGTTTATCCAGAATGGCACAGATGCAAAGATAAGTCCTCCTTCTTCTACAACTCTATGGTGTAGGCCTACTGGATGTATCAGTCCATCTCTATGGTATAGGCCCTACTGGATGTATCAGTCCATCTCTATGGTATAGGCCCTACTGGATGTATCAGTCCATCTCTATGGTATAGGCCCTACTGGATGTATCAGTCCATCTCTATGGTATAGGCCCTACTGGATGTATCAGTCCATCTCTATGGTATAGGCCCTACTGGATGTATCAGTCCATCTCTATGGTATAGGCCTACTGGATGTATCAGTCCATCTCTATGGTATAGGCCCTACTGGATGTATCAGTCCATCTCTATGGTATAGGCCCTACTGGATGTATCAGTCCATCTCTATGGTATAGGCCCTACTGGATGTATCAGTCCATCTCTATGGTATAGGCCCTACTGGATGTATCAGTCCATCTCTATGGTATAGGCCCTACTGGATGTATCAGTCCATCTCTATGGTATAGGCCCTACTGGATGTATCAGTCCATCTCTATGGTATAGGCCCTACTGGATGTATCAGTCCATCTCTATGGTATAGGCCCTACTGGATGTATCAGTCCATCTCTATGGTATAGGCCCTACTGGATGTATCAGTCCATCTCTATGGTATAGGCCCTACTGGATGTATCAGTCCATCTCTATGGTATAGGCCCTACTGGATGTATCAGTCCATCTCTATGGTATAGGCCCTACTGGATGTATCAGTCCATCTCTATGGTATAGGCCCTACTGGATGTATCAGTCCATCTCTATGGTATAGGCCCTACTGGATGTATCAGTCCATCTCTATGGTATAGGCCCTACTGGATGTATCAGTCCATCTCTATGGTATAGGCCCTACTGGATGTATCAGTCCATCTCTATGGTATAGGCCCTACTGGATGTATCAGTCCATCTCTATGGTATAGGCCCTACTGGATGTATCAGTCCATCTCTATGGTATAGGCCCTACTGGATGTATCAGTCCATCTCTATGGTATAGGCCTACTGGATGTATCAGTCCATCTCTATGGTATAGGCCTACTGGATGTATCAGTCCATCTCTATGGTATAGGCCTACTGGATGTATCAATAACTCTATCCATCTTGAGCATTCCAATATTGGTTAGTCTGAAATGCACCCTCTTCCTCTCCTGTTGTTCACAGGTTCTGTAGAAGGCTAAATGTTGCCTAGGAAGTACTGTTTCTGTATCTAGACACATTCTGGACCAACGATCTTGAGCATTCAGACAATGATTTATTTAAATGCCCCCTCTTCTCGACCAGTTACGATCCCTCTTCTCATTTCTCCAGGCGCTGTATAAGCTGTATACTGCTGCAGCCAATCACGGGCACCTGTACCACCATGCGTTCTCTGGTCCCCAGGCCCCCGAAGAGGGGGGGGGGGCCCCCGAGAAACCCACCAGGATGAGGAACTGACTGGGTGACCTGATTGGCTAGAGCACAGCAGGGACTGCTGGGTACCTCTTAAGTAGCATGATGGACAGAGAGGAGGGAAGAGGGGGAGGCATTGGGAAGCATCCTCATCCGCAGGGCACTCTTTTACTACGGTATTGGCTGGAACAGTTCACTATTTTAAATCCAAATGTGGACAATTGTAATGTCCCAGAGGCAGTGGCACAATCTCCCTTTGTACTGGGGTTGCTGCTCTATCAACAATGGGGATTTTCACTTATCATTGTCCTTCATTTGGAGAACATAGGGGTGGCAGTAGAGTCATTTTATAGTTTACGGCAGATTTAATTGTCTTGCGTCAGATTGCGTGCCGAACGGCCGTCTGCAACTTGGTAGTTTGGCAACGCGTTCCCCTCAGAAAAACGAAGCCATCTGTCGTCTGAAGACAATGCTGCTGATTTTCACGAATAGGTGTTTACCTGATTATGCTGTTTTTTTTTATTATATATATATTTTTTCTCCTTTTTATTTAACCAGACAAGTCAGTTAAGAACAAATTCTTATTTACAATGACAGGCTAAGAACAGTGGGTTAAACTTCCTGTTCAGGGGGCAGAAGGACAGATTTGTACCTTGTCAGCTCGGGGGTTTGAACTTACAACCTTCTGGCAACTAGTCCAATGCTCTTACCACTAGGCTACCCTGCCGTTTTGAGGAGAGAGGTTTAATCGAAGTTGACCTCTGACCTCTGTCCTTGTAACTGACTGGTGGTCCATGTATATTGATGTTTGATCGAGTTTAGGTTTTTATCTAAGAAATGTCCCAAATGGGGTGGCAGGGTAGCCTAGTGGTTAGAGCGTTGGACTAGTAACCGGAAGGTTGCAAGTTCAAACCCCCGAGCTGACAAGGTCTGTCATTCTGCCTCCTGAACAGGAAGTTAACCCACTGTTCCTAGGCTGTCATTAAATAATTTGTTCTTAACTGACTTGCCCAGTTAAATAAAGGGGCGGCAGGGTAGCCTAGTGGTTAGAGCGTTGGACTAGTAACCGGAAGGTTGCGAGTTCAAACCCCCGAGCTGACAAGGTACAAATCTGTCGTTCTGCCCCTGAACAGGCAGTTAACCCACTGTTCCCAGGCCGTCATTGAAAATAAGAATTTGTTCTTAACTGACTTGCCTGGTTAAATAAAGGTAAAATAAAAAAAATAAAATAAAAAAGGTATAAAATTATAATAAAAGGAATAGGGTCCCTTTTGGTTAAGCTTCTTTCCTTAAAATATACACATTTTCATCCGCATGGTAAATCGTTAGTGTCTACCGTTTTAGGCTCTTATCTCCAGTCTGGTACATTTTTCACATGTTTAGGGCTTGTACTTATCCTGGCACTTTAAAAGGAAAACTCCACCCAAAGACTAATCTTTTGGTATCTGTTTTGTTAGTCCATTTGTTGACATAGTCCTAAAATTTTTTTTGCTTATCAGCGATCACGTTTTTTTTTTAAAGATATATAACTTTCAAAATACAGGGATGATCTCTGTATTTCATCATACGGGGGATGTTTGTTTGTTTCTTAGTTATTGAATATATGGGTACTGTGTGCCAATATAGTGCATCTACAGTTTCGGGCAGCATTGTCTTCCTTCGTATGTGGCTGCCACTAGTTTACATGAGCGTCAGAGCGTCATACTGTGCACACAGAATTAAATATATGTTATTGTATCTCAAAATGGTCACAAATTTAGACTGGAAAGGAATTCACTGGCGGGGACACGATAGTTGTAATTTAAGTAGTGGAAATACTCCCCAACACTGAGTTAGTTACGGGATAGTTCAGTAGACGTGAACCAGAGTGTAATTTGTGATGTGGTCAAAGAGCCTTCAACTAATGGCACAGGGCTGGGTAGAGGTAGAGAATGATTCTAAACAGTTCAAAGTTCACACTATCTATTATATGTATCTATCACCTCATATTGGTCTGCTTCCTGCTCAGTTTTGGTAAATAAATACATTTAAAAAAACAGAAATTGTATAATCCTTTTGAATCGTTTGTGTGACCCTTTTTTTTTGTGGGTGGAGGGATGGCTGGGGAAAACAGATGTTTGTCAGAGAGAGAAATAACTCCAGAGAGAGAGAGAGAGAGAAATAACTCCGGAGAGAGACAGAGACAGAGAGTCTGTCTGTCTGGACACTGTATGATAAAGGTAAAAGGAGGCTGCCCTAGAGGGGGTAAACCCACGATAACGGTTGATTTTCTGATTTCATTAGAGATTCTCCAGTACTTTAGTATACTTTATAGCCCAATAGTTCTGAAAAGTAGAGTCCACGAGCCAAAAGTACTGTCACCCTAACCCTTTATAGCCCAGTAGTTCTGAAAAGTAGAGCCCACGAGCCAAAAGTGCTATGTCACCCTAACCCTTTATAGCCCAGTAGTTCTGAAAAGTAGAGCCCACGAGCCAAAAGTACTGTCACCCTAACCCTTTATAGCCCAGTAGTTCTGAAAAGTAGAGCCCACGAGCCAAAAGTACTGTCACCCTAACCCTTTATAGCCCAATAGTTCTGAAAAGTAGAGTCCACGAGCCAAAAGTGCATTGTCACGTACAGTATGTGCACCACGTCATTGCCCTCTTTTTCTCGCTGCGTCCACTGAGCTGTTGGGCCCGCCCTGCAACCTCATTGGATATACCTCAGGGCAGGCCTCTAGCTAGGAGGTCACTCAAATACGAGGGGCTCATTGGCTAGAACTCTAATTGCTATGGGGCTGGCCCTTCGTGGTGGGGGGGAATGTAGGGAAAATGTCACCGCACAGCTTTAAGAAAAGTTGCTTTCAAACTAGGGATTTTTGTGGCTAATTGAGGTAAAAGTTATTCTGCAGTAAGTATAAATTATACATTGACTTATCCAGCGGGAAGTTAAAACAAATACTTAGTCGCCAAAGTACCGGAGCATGTCTTTTAAGAAAGCTAAACCTGTTTTGGTTTAGTCCATTAGATCATGCTCATTTAAAGCTCATATTTCTTTAAAAAAAATAATAATAATAATTTCAAAATGTTTTGGCAATTTAGCGGGCTAACTCTGTGATCCTGTTGGGTAGTACACCTTTCTGATGAGCTAAACCTCTGTCTCCCAAACGGCTTGGGCCTGTTAACCAGTGGTTCTGTTATTGGTCGGAAAACGCTTTTCACGTTTGAAAACAATATGTCAGTGGACTGTTACATTTGTAGATCGTATTGCGTAGAATTTTACGAGAAAACAATATGTACAGTACTAGTCAAACGTTCGGACACCTACTTAAGGGTTTTTATTTTTACTATTTTCTACATTGTAGAATAGTAGTGAAGACAAACTATGCAATCACATAGTATTATGTAACAGTAACCACAGTAACCAAAAAAGTGTTAAATTAAAGTATATTTTAGATTCTTCAAAGTAGCCACCCTTTGCCTTTGATAACTTTGCACACTCTTGGCATTCTCTCAACCAGCTTCACCTGGAATGTTTTTCCAACAGTCTTGAAGGAGTCCCCACATATGCTGAGCCATTCTTGGCTGCTTTTCCTTCACTCCGGTCCAACTCATCCCAAACCATCTCAATTGGGTTGAGGTCGGGTGATTGTGGAGGCTAGGTCATCTGATGCAGCACTCCATCACTCTCCCTTCTTGGTCAAATAGCCCTTACACAGCCTGGAGGTGTCTTGTTGAAAAACAAATGATAGTCCCACTAAGCGCAAAGCACCATCACACCTCCTCCTCCATGCTTCAAGGTGGGAACCATACATGCAGAGATCATCCGTTCACGTACTCAGACGAAAAGGACAGATTTCCACCAGTCTAATGTCCATTGCTCATGTTTCATGGCCCAAGAAAGTCAATTTGTTCTTTAGTAGTGATTAATTTGCAGCAATTCGACCACGAAGGCCTGATTCACTCGATGTTGAGATGTGTCTGTTACTTGAACTCTATGAAGCATTTACTTGGGTTGCAATCTCAGGAGCAGGTAACTCTAATGAACTTGTCCTCTGCAGCAGAGGTAACTCTGGGTCTTCTTTTCCTGTGGCGGTCCTCATGAGAGCCAGTTTCATCACAGTGCTTGATGGGTTTTGCGACTGCACTTGAAGAAACATTCAAAAGTTCTTAATTTTCCACATTGACTGACCTTCATGTCTTAAAGTAATGATGGACTGTCGTTTCCCTATGCTTATTTGAGCTGTACTTTTACCAAATAGGGCTATCTTCTGTATACCCCCCCCCTCCCTCTACCTTGTCACAACCGATTGGCTCAAACGCATTAAGGAATGTTAATTGAAATGCATTCCAGGTGACTACCTCATTAAGCTGGTTGAGAGAATGCCAAGAGTGGCTACTTTGAAGAATCTCAAATATAAACATTTGTTTAATGCTTTTTTGGTTACTACATGATTCCATGTGTTATTTCATAGTTTTGATGTCTTCACTATTCTTCTACAATGTAGAAAATAGTAAAAATAAAGAAAAACCCTTGGATGAGTAGGTGTGTCCACTGGTACTGTATATTAATACATTTTAAGGATCATGGATCAAAGCCATTGAACATTTTTGGAGCCATTTTGTTCTTCTATGTTAATTTACATGTCAGGTTGTTGTCATGGTTATAAGAGGTTTGTATTGTAACAAGAGTTCAGAGTCCCGAATGGAACCCCTTCCCCTATATAGTGCACTACTTCTCTGGTCAGAAATAGTGAACCATATAAGAATCAGGAAGCCATTTGGAATCACACAGACAAATACATAGGAGCACGGTGATTTGTTCGTCGTCTTTCACACTACAGTATAATGTAACATTCACTACAAGGCTTCAGCGTCATCGATCTTTAAAATACAGTGATTTAATATCTAAAAAAGGAGAACATCACTTCCATCCGCGTCGTCGTTCATTGGGAACCAAATGGAAAGAAAACAGGGACTGGGAGGCTGCCAGTAGACTGCACTCCGATACTAAACGCTCACTAGTTTCCCCCCACCACCCCCGGTGTCAACTTGTTAAAAAAACGATGTTGGTCAGATTTTGTACGTTTCTGCCAGAATGGTGTTACAAATATGAAACAAGAATAAAAAATAACCTCAATAGGTTTAAATAATTTATTGATAGTTGCTTTTTCAAAAGACAATAGTTACAATTACAGATTAAAGAAATTGACTGTACATAAGAGGATTGTGTATTACTTGAGTGCATAGTTTGGGGTTTTGAATGAAAAACAGGCATCGGTTGGAGGAAGAAGACAGACTGTTTAGTCTCCCCCCCACCCCCCCTCTTCCTTTTCCACAGGCTTGAGAAAAATTGTTTTCGCAGCAAACTATTGCTGCACTCCATGGAGGTTAAGCATCATCTGTATGGTGACATCATTAAGAACAGATGGGTCGTAACTAGCTGGGTCGCTGTATGGCGACATCAACAGATGGGTCGTAACTAGCTGTATGGTGACAAAAATAACAGATGGGTCGTAACTAGCTGGGTCGCTGTATGGTGACATCAACAGATGGGTCGTAACTAGCTGTATGGTGTTATAAAGAACAGATGGGTCGTAACTAGCTGTATGGTGACATCATTAAGAACAGATGGGTCGTAACTAGCTGTATGGTGACATCATTAAGAACAGATGGGTCGTAACTAGCTGTATGGTGTTATAAAGAACAGATGGGTCGTAACTAGCTGGGTCGCTGTTTGGCGACATCATTAAGAACAGATGGGTCGTAACGAGCTGTATGGTGACATCATTGAGAACAGATGTGTCGTAACTAGCTGTATGGTGACATTAAGAACAGATGGGTCGTAACTAGCTGTGTGGTGACATTAAGAACAGATGGGTCGTAACTAGCTGTATGGTGACAATACGAACAGATGGGTCGTAACTAGCTGGGTCGCTGTATGGCGACATCATTAACAGATGGGTCGTAACTAGCTGTATGGTGACATTCTGAACAGATGGGTCGTAACTAGCTGGATCGCTGTATGGCGACATCAAGAACAGATGGGTCGTAACTAGCTGTATGGTGACAATAAGAACAGGTGGGTCGTAACGAGCTGTATGGTGACATCATTGAGAACAGATGGGTCGTAACTAGCTGTATGGTGACATTAAGAACAGATGGGTCGTAACTAGCTGTGTGGTGACATTAAGAACAGATGGGTCGTAACTAGCTGTATGGTGTTATTAAGAACAGATGGGTCGTAACTAGCTGTATGGTGACAATACGAACAGATGGGTCGTAACTAGCTGGGTCGCTGTATGGCGACATCAACAGATGGGTCGTAACTAGCTGTATGGTGACATTCTGAACAGATGGGTCGTAACTAGCTGGGTCGCTGTATGGCGACATCAACAGATGGGTCGTAACTAGCTGTATGGTGACATTCTGAACAGATGGGTCGTAACTAGCTGGATCGCTGTATGGCGACATCAAGAACAGATGGGTCGTAACTAGCTGTATGGTGACAATAAGAACAGGTGGGTCGTAACTAGCTGTATGGTGACATCATTAAGAACAGATGGGTCGTAACTAGCTGTATGGTGTTATTAAGAACAGATGGGTCGTAACTAACTGTATGGTGACATCATTAAGAACAGATGGGTCGTAACTAGCTGTATGGTGACATCATTAAGAACAGATGGGTCGTAACTAGCAGTTACTGCATAGCTTGGTAGCTGTGGTCTCTCCCAGAACAGAGCTGAGACAGTCACCATCACTCCATTACAACATAAGGCATTACAAAACCCACATCCGGAAAATAACCAATTATCAGAGGCGACTTCCCAAACGGCACCCTATTCCCATAGTGCAATACGTTTGACCAGAGCCCATAGGTCTAAAGTAGTGCACTATATAGGGAATAGGGTGCCATTTGGGATCCAGACAGAGTACATTCAGAAGATCATCAGGAAATGCACTTCAGATGTTTGTTTTGGCAAAGCTAAGGCATCTTGGGACATCTGAACCATTAGTGTTATATAGGTAGTGCCCCAAATGGCATCCTATCCCCTATATTGGTGTTTCCCAGTACGCGTATTGTAACCCCTGTAACTTGTCATCAAGCCCTCAATGAGTTGTGTTTGTCCAGGGCTACAACAACGTGTACTGAAGGACCAGGGCTGGTGTACTGTTGGGGGTACTGGAGGACCAGGGCTAGGGTACTGGAGGACCAGGGTTGGTGTACTGTTGAGGGTACTGGAGGACCAGGGTTGGTGTACTGTTGAGGGTACTGGAGGACCAGGGTTGGTGTACTGGAGGACCAGGGTTGGTGTACTGTTAAGGGTACTGGAGGACCGGGGTTGGGGGTACTGGAGGACCGGGGTTGGGGGTACTGGAGGACCGGGGTTGGGGGTACTGGAGGACCGGGGTTGGGGGTACTGGAGGACCGGGGTTGGTGTACTGTTGAGGGTACTGGAGGACCGGGGTTGGTGTACTGTTGAGGGTACTGGAGGACCAGGGTTGGTGTACTGTTGAGGGTTACTGGAGGACCAGGGTTGGTGTACTGTTGAGGGTTACTGGAGGACCAGGTTTGGTGTACTGTTGAGGGTACTGGAGGACCAGGGTTGGTGTACTGTTGAGGATACTGGAGGACCAGGGTTGGTGTACTGTTGAGGGTACTGGAGGACCGGGGTTGGGGGTACTGGAGGACCGGGGTTGGGGGTACTGGAGGACCGGGGTTGGGGGTACTGGAGGACCGGGGTTGGGGGTACTGGAGGACCGGGGTTGGGGGTACTGGAGGACCGGGGTTGGGGGTACTGGAGGACTGGGGTTGGGGGTACTGGAGGACCAGGGTTGGTGTACTGTTGAGGGTACTGGAGGACCAGGGTTGGTGTACTGTTGAGGGTACTGGAGGACCAGGGAAATACTGCCCTATGTAGTGCACTACTTTTGACCAGGGCTCATAGGGAATAGGGTGTAATTTGGGCTTTAGATATGTTTCCAGTAGCTTGTGTGTTTCTATAATACACCGGTCATATTATAATAAAGATATTGTGATTTAATTCATACATGACGATGTATAGTGATGCACAGAGCCAAGTTCCTGACACGTAACGCTGTAGTGTATCCTACAAAGCGTCAGGTCTCCATGGAGACCTATTCCATACCAGAACTTCAAATTCTTCTGTAAGACAATTACATACGTTTTAGAGGATTGTGTCAACAAAAGGAAGTATTGATGACGATTACAATATATATCACATTAAATTGTTAAAAAGTTCAATAATATCCTTTCTGTTTTATGGGGCGAGATACAATTACAAAAACATTTATGAAGCAGAATTCATATGGAAACGAGTTCCTAAGGCAACACTGCTGGTCCTGCTCTCCTTAAATGGAATTGTTTTAATATCATTTTACAAAGCAAAAAAAAAACAACAAGCAAGTGCTGCCATTGATGAAAAGGCACAATCTCAACCTGTCATCTTATTATAGTCATTTATGGACATTCAAACAAGCAGATCTGTCAGCCTGTAATCTTCCTGCCTTTAGAAAACAGAGCCAGAGGAGGACTGTAGAAACCTACTGTTTCCTGTCCCTTCCTACAAACCTCAGGGGACAAGGACAAAACCTCGGAGGAGATTTCTGTGCTGTAGTAACCTCAGGAGGAGGAGATCTCTGTGCTGTAGTAACCTCCGAGGGGGAGATCTCTGTGCTGTAGTAACCTCAGGAGGAGATCTCTGTGCTGTAGTAACCTCAGGAGGAGGAGATCTCTGTGCTGTAGTAACCTCCGAGGGGGAGATCTCTGTGCTGTAGTAACCTCAGGAGGAGATCTCTGTGCTGTAGTAACCTCAGGAGGAGATCTCTGTGCTGTAGTAACCTCAGGAGGAGATCTCTGTGCTGTAGTAACCTCAGGAGGAGATCTCTGTGCTGTAGTAACCTCAGGAGGAGATCTCTGTGCTGTAGTAACCTCAGGAGGAGATCTCTGTGCTGTAGTAACCTCAGGAGGAGGAGATCTCTGTACTGTAGTAACCTCAGGAGGAGGAGATCTCTGTGCTGTAGTAACCTCCGAGGGGTGGGACAACAGTTCACCAGGGCTGAACTTCGTATGAACAGTGTAGAATGAGAGTCCTCAAAGTCCAATGTTGAGCTAGCACAGAGTCCCATTCCTCCGTCCAGTCAATTCGGGGTTGTATTCATTAGTGCACACCGTAGCAAACTGTTTAGCAACAACCAACTGGTTTATTATTGGACAAATTCAGGTAGGTCCTTCTTTGTTTTCTCCCCCGTTTGCTTCCTAGTGAATTTACGACCCAGTTCACATGTTCCCTGTGAAGTTCTTGCCCGACTGCTGCTGGGCCTGAGTGTACCACTGCTGCCTCGGTTTCCTTTGGTCCACCTCAGACAGCAGGGCCTGACGGTAGGCCTCGTAGGACTTGACGATGCGCTCCAGTTCCTTCATGAAGAGCAGCTTCAACATGCCCTGGTACGTGTCCAGATCCACCAGCTGGAACAGCTCCCACTTCAGGATGTGGTCATACCTGGTGGAAGAGAGAGGTGAGCACCTGAACATCCTGTCTGTCTCCCGACTGAACAGATCCTTATACCTGAACATCCTGTCTGTCCATATCCTTATACCTGAACAGCCTGACTGTCCATCTCCTTATACCTGAACAGCCTGACTGCCCATCTCCTTATACCTGAACAGCCAGAACGCCCATCTCCTTATACCTGAACAGCCTGACTGCCCATCTCCTTATACCTGAACAGCCTGACTGCCCATCTCCTTATACCTGAACAGCCTGACTGCCCATCTCCTTATACCTGAACAGCCTGACTGCCCATCTCCTTATACCTGAACATCCTGTCTGCCCATCTCCTTATACCTGAACATCCTGTCTGTCCATCTCCTTATACTTGAACATCCTGACTGTCCATATCCTTATACCTGAACAGCCTGACTGTCCATATCCTTATACCTGAACATCCTGACTGTCCATATCCTTATACCTGAACATACTGACTGTCCATATCCTTATACCTGAACATCCTGACTGTCCATATCCTTATACCTGAACATCCTGTCTGTCCATATCCTTATACCTGAACATCCTGTCTGTCCATATCCTTATACCTGAACATCCTGACTGTCCATATCCTTATACCTGAACATCCTGTCTGTCCATATCCTTATACCTGAACATCCTGACTGTCCATATCCTTATACCTGAACAGCCTGACTGTCCATATCCTTATACTTGAACAGCCTGACTGTCCATATCCTTATACCTGAACAGCCTGACTGTCCATATCCTTATACCTGAACATCCTGACTGTCCATATCCTTATACCTGAACATCCTGACTGTCCATATCCTTATACCTGAACATCCTGACTGTCCATATCATTATACCTGAACATCCTGTCTGTCCATATCCTTATACCTGAACATCCTGTCTGTCCATATCCTTATACCTGAACATCCTGTCTGTCCATATCCTTATACCTGAACATCCTGACTGTCCATATCATTATACCTGAACATCCTGTCTGTCCATATCATTATACCTGAACATCCTGTCTGTCCATATCCTTATACCTGAACATCCTGTCTGTCCATATCCTTATACCTGAACATCCTGTCTGTCCATATCCTTATACCTGAACATCCTGTCTGTCCATATCCTTATACCTGAACATCCTGACTGTCCATATCCTTATACCTGAACATCCTGTCTGTCCATATCCTTATACTTGAACAGCCTGACTGTCCATATCCTTATACCTGAACAGCCTGACTGTCCATATCCTTATACCTGAACATCCTGACTGTCCATATCCTTATACCTGAACATCCTGACTGTCCATATCATTATACCTGAACATCCTGTCTGCCTCCTGAAAGTCCACATCACAGGGAAGTGTAATCATAATACATATGATTTTAGTAATGCTTGTTTAAAACCCAAAGTCCCTCTTACAGTAACGCAGCGACAGTAAAATCCCTTTTACAGTAACGCAGCGACAGTAAAATCCCTTTTACAGTAACGCAGCGACAGTAAAAGGTGACAAGAACCTCTAACGTAGCCATCACTAAATCAACAAACACGAAAACCTGTTCCAGGATATTTATCCAAGTTGTTAAGTTATGAGAAACGGTACAGTATCGAGCCCCAGGCTTTCCCCACTGCCTCAGCCATGGAAACAAGTACGGGGGTAAATCCCCACAGATATATGGGAGGAAAACCAGGTGGACGTTACTCACTTGAGCGGGGCGCGGGCATACACCTGTAGCCAGTCAGGGATCTCTGCCGTGTGGTACGGGTTGGCTGGTACCAGTACCGGATGGTTCCTCTCCGAGGGGCGAGGCTGGTACACTACCGGAGGGGGCAGGGGAGGGGGCTGGTCATAACGAGGCACGCTGGAGCAGATGGAGAGGGGGGAGAGGGGGGTTGGACAGTAAGTATGGACAAAGGCTAGGAGTTGAGTTTATCATCATGTGAAAAAAAAAATGGTTGAAAAAAAAAATACAAAAAGAACAAAGAAGAAGTCTACATTTCCTCCCCTACCTAGGAGCACAGGGGTGGAGTCTGTCTGTCTGTCTAGGAGCACAGGGGTGGAGTCTGTCTGTCTACCTAGGAGCACAGGGGTGGAGTCTGTCTGTCTACCTAGGAGCACAGGGGTGGAGTATGTCTGTCTGTCTAGGAGCACAGGGGTGGAGTCTGTCTGTCTACCTAGGAGCACAGGGGTGGAGTATGTCTGTCTGTCTAGGAGCACAGGGGTGGAGTCTGTCTGTCTGTCTAGGAGCACAGGGGTGGAGTCTGTCTGTCTACCTAGGAGCACAGGGGTGGAGTATGTCTGTCTGTCTAGGAGCACAGGGGTGGAGTCTGTCTGTCTGTCTAGGAGCACAGGGGTGGAGTCTGTCTGTCTGTCTAGGAGCACAGGGGTGGAGTCTGTCTGTCTGTCTAGGAGCACAGGGGTGGAGTCTGTCTGTCTACCTAGGAGCACAGGGGTGGAGTCTGTCTGTCTACCTAGGAGCACAGGGGTGGAGTATGTCTGTCTGTCTAGGAGCACAGGGGTGGAGTCTGTCTGTCTACCTAGGAGCACAGGGGTGGAGTATGTCTGTCTGTCTAGGAGCACAGGGGTGGAGTCTGTCTGTCTGTCTAGGAGCACAGGGGTGGAGTCTGTCTGTCTACCTAGGAGCACAGGGGTGGAGTATGTCTGTCTGTCTAGGAGCACAGGGGTGGAGTCTGTCTGTCTGTCTAGGAGCACAGGGGTGGAGTCTGTCTGTCTGTCTAGGAGCACAGGGGTGGAGTCTGTCTGTCTGTCTAGGAGCACAGGGGTGGAGTCTGTCTGTCTGTCTAGGAGCACAGGGGTGGAGTCTGTCTGTCTACCTAGGAGCACAGGGGTGGAGTCTGTCTGTCTACCTAGGAGCACAGCGGTGGAGTCTGTCTGTCTACCTAGGAGCACAGCGGTGGAGTCTGTCTGTCTACCTAGGAGCACAGGGGTGGAGTCTGTCTGTCTACCTAGGAGCACAGGGGTGGAGTCTGTCTGTCTACCTAGGAGCACAGGGGTGGAGTCTGTCTGTCTACCTAGGAGCACAGGGGTGGAGTCTGTCTGTCTACCTAGGAGCACAGGGGTGGAGTCTGTCTGTCTGTCTAGGAGCACAGGGGTGGAGTCTGTCTGTCTGTCAGTCTACCTAGGAGCACAGCGGTGGAGTCTGTCTGTCTGTCAGTCTACCTAGGAGCACAGGGGTGGAGTCTGTCTGTCTACCTAGGAGCACAGGGGTGGAGTCTGTCTGTCTACCTAGGAGCACAGGGGTGGAGTCTGTCTGTCTACCTAGGAGCACAGGGGTGGAGTCTGTCTGTCTGTCTAGGAGCACAGGGGTGGAGTCTGTCAGTCTACCTAGGAGCACAGCGGTGGAGTCTGTCTGTCTGTCAGTCTACCTAGGAGCACAGCGGTGGAGTCTGTCTGTCTGTCAGTCTACCTAGGAGCACAGGGGTGGAGTCTGTCTGTCTACCTAGGAGCACAGGGGTGGAGTCTGTCTGTCTACCTAGGAGCACAGGGGTGGAGTCTGTCTGTCTACCTAGGAGCACAGGGGTGGAGTCTGTCTGTCTACCTAGGAGCACAGGGGTGGAGTCTGTCTGTCTGTCAGTCTACCTAGGAGCACAGCGGTGGAGTCTGTCTGTCTACCTAGGAGCACAGGGGTGGAGTCTGTCTGTCTGTCAGTCTACCTAGGAGCACAGGGGTGGAGTCTGTCTGTCTACCTAGGAGCACAGGGGTGGAGTCTGTCTGTCTGTCAGTCTACCTAGGAGCACAGCGGTGGAGTCTGTCTGTCTACCTAGGAGCACAGGGGTGGAGTCTGTCTGTGTCAGTCTACCTAGGAGCACAGCGGTGGAGTCTGTCTGTCTACCTAGGAGCACAGGGGTGGAGTCTGTCTGTCTGTCAGTCTACCTAGGAGCACAGCGGTGGAGTCTGTCTGGCTACCTAGGAGCACAGGGGTGGAGTCTGTCTGTCTGTCAGTCTACCTAGGAGCACAGCGGTGGAGTCTGTCTGTCTACCTAGGAGCACAGGGGTGGAGTCTGTCTGTCTGTCAGTCTACCTAGGAGCACAGCGGTGGAGTCTGTCTGTCTACCTAGGAGCACAGCGGTGGAGTCTGTCTGTCTACCTAGGAGCACAGCGGTGGAGTCTGTCAGTCTACCTAGGAGCACAGGGGTGGAGTCTGTCTGTCTGTCAGTCTACCTAGGAGCACAGCGGTGGAGTCTGTCTGTCTACCTAGGAGCACAGGGGTGGAGTCTGTCAGTCTACCTAGGAGCACAGGGGTGGAGTCTGTCAGTCTACCTAGGAGCACAGGGGTGGAGTCTGTCAGTCTACCTAGGAGCACAGGGGTGGAGTCTGTCAGTCTACCTAGGAGCACAGGGGTGGAGTCTGTCAGTCTACCTAGGAGCACAGGGGTGGAGTCTGTCAGTCTACCTAGGAGCACAGGGGTGGAGTCTGTCAGTCTACCTAGGAGCACAGGGGTGGAGTCTGTCTGTGTCTAGGAGCACAGGGGTGGAGTCTGTCTGTGTCTAGGAGCACAGGGGTGGAGTCTGTCAGTCTACCTAGGAGCACAGGGGTGGAGTCTGTCAGTCTACCTAGGAGCACAGGGGTGGAGTCTGTCAGTCTGTCTAGGAGCACAGGGGTGGAGTCTGTCAGTCTACCTAGGAGCACAGGGGTGGAGTCTGTCAGTCTACCTAGGAGCACAGGGGTGGAGTCTGTCAGTCTACCTAGGAGCACATGGGTGGAGTCTGTCAGTCTACCTAGGAGCACAGGGGTGGAGTCTGTCAGTCTACCTAGGAGCACAGGGGTGGAGTCTGTCAGTCTACCTAGGAGCACAGGGGTGGAGTCTGTCAGTCTACCTAGGAGCACAGGGGTGGAGTCTGTCAGTCTACCTAGGAGCACAGGGGTGGAGTCTGTCAGTCTACCTAGGAGCACAGGGGTGGAGTCTGTCAGTCTACCTAGGAGCACAGGGGTGGAGTCTGTCAGTCTACCTAGGAGCACAGGGGTGGAGTCTGTCAGTCTACCTAGGAGCACAGGGGAGGAGTCTGTCAGTCTACCTAGGAGCACAGGGGTGGAGTCTGTCAGTCTACCTAGGAGCACAGGGGTGGAGTCTGTCAGTCTACCTAGGAGCACAGGGGTGGAGTCTGTCAGTCTACCTAGGAGCACATGGGTGGAGTCTGTCAGTCTACCTAGGAGCACAGGGGTGGAGTCTGTCAGTCTACCTAGGAGCACAGGGGTGGAGTCTGTCAGTCTACCTAGGAGCACATGGGTGGAGTCTGTCAGTCTACCTAGGAGCACAGGGGTGGAGTCTGTCTGTCTGTCAGTCTACCTAGGAGCACAGCGGTGGAGTCTGTCAGTCTACCTAGGAGCACAGCGGTGGAGTCTGTCAGTCTACCTAGGAGCACAGGGGTGGAGTCTGTCAGTCTACCTAGGAGCACAGGGGTGGAGTCTGTCAGTCTACCTAGGAGCACAGGGGTGGAGTCTGTCAGTCTACCTAGGAGCACAGGGGTGGAGTCTGTCAGTCTACCTAGGAGCACAGGGGTGGAGTCTGTCTGTCTACCTAGGAGCACAGGGGTGGAGTCTGTCTGTCTACCTAGGAGCACAGGGGTGGAGTCTGTCTGTCTACCTAGGAGCACAGGGGTGGAGTCTGTCTGTCTACCTAGGAGCACAGGGGTGGAGTCTGTCAGTCTGTCTAGGAGCACAGGGGTGGAGTCTGTCTGTCTGTCTAGGAGCACAGGGGTGGAGTCTGTCTGTCTGTCTGTCTAGGAGCACAGGGGTGGAGTCTGTCAGTCTACCTAGGAGCACAGGGGTGGAGTCTGTCTGTCTACCTACCTAGGAACACGGGAAGGGAGTATGTCTCTACAGCCTACCTAGGAGCACAGGGGTGTCTATACTGAGCCCTCTTGTTGAGGTGGTCCACGTAGTAGGTCCCAAACTCAGCTGACTCCACCTTCTCCCAGCCAGGGGGCAGACCCTCTCTCTCCAGGGGGTGGGACCAGTGGGTGGTGTTGGTGTTGTGGTCGATGTAGTACTTCCTGCCTCGGATGGTCCAGTCTACCGTCCAACCGCGGGGCAGGGGGAGGTCCTCGCCGCTCGGACTGGACAGGTTCCCCAGAGACTTAGCCTGCATCCGACCAATACCTGGGGACCCAGAGAGGAGAGCAGAGGAGGGGAGAAGAGGAGAACAGTTAGGCTGTATCCCACTCCCAAATGACCCCCTATTACCTAGAGGAGAGTTTCTCAAACTCAGTCCTGGGGCCCACTGGGTGCACGTTAAGGGTTTTTGCCCTAGCACTACACATCCGATTCAAATAACCAACTGATCATCATCATAAAGCTTTAATTATTTGAAATCAGCTGTGTTGTGATAAAAATTATAATAGTTTGCCTAATTTCAGTTTGTGACAAAACAAGCAAAGTATATATAGTGTAGAGAATCATTGTACCTTCCACACCGCTGAGAAATATATATTTGACATAATTGAAACTAGAGGTCGACCGATTAATTAGGGCCGATTTCAGGTTTTCATAACAATCGGAAATCGGTATTTTTGGGCGCCGATTTGCATATTATTATTTTTTATTTAACGAGGCAAGTCAGTTAAGAGCACATTCTTATTTTCAATGACGGCCTAGGAAAGGTGGGTTAACTGCCTCGTTCAGGGGCAGAACGACAGATTTTCACCTTGTCAGCTCGGGGGATCCAATCTTGCAAACGTACAGTTAACTAGTCCAACGCAATAACGACCTGCCTCTCTCTCGTTGCACTCCACAAGGAGACTGCCTGTTATGCGAATGCAGTAAGCCAAGGTAAGTTGCTAGCTAGCATTAAACGTATCTTATAAAAAACAATAAATCATAATCACTAGTTGATGATATTACTAGATATTATCTAGCGTGTCCTGCGTTGCATATAATCTGACTGAGCATACAAGTATCTAAGTATCTGACTGAGGGGTGGTAGGCAGAAGCAGGCGCGTAAACATTCATTCAAACAGCACTTTCGTGCGTTTTGCCAGCAGCTCTTTGTTGTGCGTCAAGCATTGCTCTGTTTATGACTATCAACTCTCGAGATGAGGCTGGTGTAACCGAAGTGAAATGGCTGGCTAGTTAGCGGGCTGAGCGCTAATAGCGTTTCAAAAGTCACTCGCTCTGAGCCTTCTAGTAGTTGTTCCCCTTGCTCTGCATAGGTAACGCTGATTCGATGGTGGCTGTTGTCGTTGTGCGAGGAGCGAGGCGGAAGCTATACTGTTACACTGGCAATACTAAAGTGCCTATAAGAACATCTAATAGTCAAAGGTTAATGAAATACAAATGGTATAGAGGGAAATAGTCCTATAATAACTACAACCTAAAACTTCTTACCTGGGAATATTGAAGACTCATGTTAAAAGGAACCACCAGCTTTCATATGTTCTCATGTTCTGAGCAAGGAACTGAAACGTTAGCTTTCTTACATAGCACATATTGCACTTTTACTTTCTTCTCCAACACTTTGTTTTTGCATTATTTATTCCAAATTGAACGTTTCGTTATTTATTTGAGGCTAAATTTAATTTATGTATTATATTAAGTTAAAATATGTCTTCATTCAGTATTGTTGTAATTGTCATTATTACAAATAAAACATTTAAAAAATTGGCAGATTAATCGGTATCAGTGTTGAAAAATCTAAATCGGTCGACCTCTAATCAAAACCATTGTATTTTCAGCTGGTGTACAAAACTGAAAGTAAAAATCCAGGGGTTCACACACACACACACACACACACACACACACACACAATTGGTTGATGCTCATGGGTACGTTAACATGGAAATAAAATGTTACATTTAAATTAAAATGAGAACTGTAGCATCAAAAAAATAGAGAGCAGATATTTTCAGCTGGAATCTGATCAATTCTGCCTGGGAGTGATGGACGACAACACACGATTAGTGCTCTTAGCCAGCTCGTGAGTGAAGGACTGGAATGTGCACGCGTTCCACAGAAATACACTCCTCCGTCCACAGAGAGGGGAAACATTCGGTCTGTTACAGAGCATTGTCTGAGAGGAGAAATTAACTGGGACAACTAGTAAATCACCAAAAAGCTTTAATCTGTACTAGTAACAGTACTGGGAGTAGCCAGCCACCTAGAAAAAGTAGACAGCCAAACTATCAATATTTTTGGTGTCCCCTGGTACATTCTAATGCCTTGTTTCAATCCAAAATACACAGCGAAACTATTGAATAATTCATCAAAAAATATTGACCTCCACAGATTAGAAACATTAGTTGTGTTATTGTGTGTAAAATGACCAGACTTTACCATTTAAAATGACTGAAAAGGTATGAATTCTGTCAATTTAAAACATAATAAAAGGTAGGGGGGCGTGGATCAGGAAACCAGTCAGTATCTGGTGTGACCACCATTTGCCTCATGCAGCGCGACACATCTCCTTCTCATAGAGTTGATCAGGCTGTTGATTGTGGCCTGTGGAATGTTGTCCCACTCCTCTTCATTGGCTGTGTGAAGTTGCTGGATATTGCAGGGAACTGGAACACGCTGTCGTACACATCGATCCAGAGCATCCCAAACAGGCTCTATGGGATTCTCTGCCTCTAACCCTAATATGGGGGCTGAGTCACTGGAGCTCTTTCATGCCGTCCCTGGGAGGGGTGCGTCACTTGAGTGGGTTGAGTCACTGACGTGATCTTCCTGTCCGGGTTGGCGCCCCCATCGGGTTTGTGCCGTGGGGAGATCTTCATGGGCTATACTCGGGCCTTGTCTCAGGGTAGTAAGTTGGTGGTTTGAAGATTGCCAAAGCACATCCATCTAGTGGGTTGGGGGCTAAGTGGGTGGGGTTCCTATCCTGCCTGGGGGTAAAGTTGATTGATATGGTGAGAATGCAGGCCATGGAAGAACAGACATTTTCAGCTTCCAGGAATTGTGTACAGATCCGTGTGACATGGGGCCGTGCATTATCACGCTGAAACATGAAGTGATGGCGGTGGATGAATGGCACGACAATGGGCCTCAGGATCTCGTCATGCTGTCTCTGTGTATTCAAATTGACATAAATAAAATGTAATTGTGTCCGTAGTTTATTCCTGCTCATACCATAACCACACCGTGGGGCACTCTGTTCACAACGTTGACATCGGCAAACCGCTCGCCCACACAACGCCATACACACGGTTTACGGTTGGTTAGACGTACTGACAAATTCTTTAAAACGATTCGAGGCGGCTTATGGTAGAGAAATGAACATTACATTCTCCGGCAACAGCTCTGGTGGACATTCCTGCAGTCAGAATGCCAATTGCACGCTCCCTCAAAACTTGAGACACCTGTGGCATTGTGATGTGGCCTTATTGTCCCCAGTGCAAGGTGCACCTATGTAATGATCATGCGGTTTAATCAGCTTCTTGATATGCCACACCTGTCAGGTGGATGGATTGTCTTCGTAATGTAAAAATGCTCACTAACAGGGATGTAAACAAATGTGTGCTCAACATTTGAGAGAAATAAGTTGTGTGTAAAAAAAACATTTATGGGATGTTTTATTGTAGCTCATGAAAAATCGGACAAACACTTTACATGTAGAGTTTTGATGGATTCTGAGTTCTGACTCCTAACCTTGAAATAATGTTAATTATTATTATTTTATTTAAACTAGGCAAGTTAAATGATCATGTATCCAATTGAAATATTGAGCCGTGCCGTAGTCTGGTTTCTACACCAGAAGTGAATGGGTATGTGTAAGAGGAATGTATATGGTGGAGGCAATTAAACTGGAATGTACCGAGTGAAGGAAAGATAATCCCATGGTTGGCAGGCACTGATAAGGGTGGAGAGATGTGGGTTTAGTGAGGAATGGAGATCCGGTCAGGTCACATTAAGGGAGAAGGAACAGTTTATTGCCCGCGTCACTTAATGTCTTGCCTAGTTATAAATATGTAATGTTTAGAGAGAAGGAGGACGTCACTCTAATTGGGATATATATATATATATATATATACTACCACTGGTGGTACTGTGTCTGTCTGTAGAGCTGTATGGCCCAATCAGTAAATAAAACTTGGTTTGAGCTTTACTAAATCGTCTGTGAAATTTTATAACAGTTATATAGTTATATAACAGTTTATATGTGTTCAGTGTAGTTACTCCACAATACTAACCTAATTGACAGTGTAAAATGAGGGAAGCCTGTACAGAATACCAATATTCCAACAACAACAAAAAAATGCATCCTGTTTGCAACAAGGCACTAAAGTAATACTGGCAGAAAATGTGGCAAAGCCATTAACTTTTTGTCCTGAAAACAAAGTGTTGTTGGATTTGCCCCAAATATACAGCATATTGAGTAGCACTCTCCATATTTTCAAGCATAGTGGTGGCTGCATCATGTTATGGGTATGCTTGTTAAGGACTTGGGAAGTTTCAGCATAGAAGCGGAATAGAGCTAAGCACTGGCAAAATCCTAGAGGAAAACCTGGTTCAGTCTGCTTTCCACTAGACACTGGGAGATTAATTCACATTTCAGCAGGACAATTACCTAAAACACAAGGCCAAATCTACGCTGGAGTTGCTTACCCAGAAGACAACAGTGAACTTTCCAGAGGGACCAAGTTTGGACTTAAATCTATAGCAATACTTGAAAATGGTTGTCTAGCAATGATCAATAACCACATTGGACAGAGCTTGAAGAATAATTTTTTTTTTTTTTTAAATGGCCAAATGTTGCACAATCCAGGTGTGAAAAGCTCTTAGATATTTACCCAGAAAGACTCTCAGCTGTAATCGCTGCCAAAGGTGATTCTAACATGTATTGACTGAGGTAAATAAGATATTTCTGTATTTCACTTTTAATAAATGTGCAAACAATTCTAAAAAATAAAATAAAAGATTTTCACTGCCATTATGGGGTATTGTGTGTAGATGCGTGAGACATTTTTAATTCAGGCTGTAACACAACTTGGAATAAGTTAAGGGGTATGACAACTTTCTGGAGGCAAAAAGTATTCATACTTCAGGAAAGTATTCAGACCCCTTGACTATTTCCACATTTTGGGAAGTTACAGCTTTATTCTAAAATTGTTTTAGAAATTGCTAATTTACAAATAAAAAATGGAAATATCAACTTTTACATAAGTACTTAGTACTCACTACTTTGAATTTACATAAGTATTCAGG
Organism: Oncorhynchus clarkii lewisi; assembly: GCF_045791955.1. NCBI lineage: Eukaryota > Metazoa > Chordata > Actinopteri > Salmoniformes > Salmonidae > Oncorhynchus > Oncorhynchus clarkii. Next base: position 41,546,989 of record NC_092171.1, on the reverse strand, counting down.
CCCTTTATTCACTACTTTGTTGAAGCACAATTGGCAGTGATTACAGCCAAGTCTTCTTGGGTGTGACGCTACAAGCTTGGCACACCTGTATTTGGGGAGTTCCTCCCATTCTTCTCTGCAGATCCTCCCAAGCTCTGTCAGGTTGGATGGGGAGTGTTGCTGCACAGCTATTCTCAATGTCTCTCGAGAGATGTTTGATGGGGTTCAAGTCCAGGCTCCGGCTGGACCACTCAAGGACATTCAAGACTTCCCCACAGCATGATGCTGCCACCACACTTTCCCGTAGGGATGGTGCCAGGTTTCTTCCAAATGTGACGCTTGGCATTCAGCTCTAGGAAGAGTCTTGGTGGTTCAAAAATGATTAAATCAAAAAATTATGGAGGCCACGGTGTTCTTGGGGACCTTCAATGCTGCAGAAATGTTTTGGTACCCTTCCTCAGATCTGTGCCTCGACACAGTCATGTCTCGGAGCTCTACGGACAATTCCGTCGACCTCATGGCTTGGTTTTTGGTCTGACATGCACTGTCAACTATCGGACCTTATATAGACAGGTGTGTGCTTTTCCAAATTATGCTCAATCAATAAAAAAATTGACCACAGGTGGACTCCAATCAAGTTGTAGAAACATCCCAAGGATGATCAATGGAAACAGGATGCACCTGATCTCAATTTTGAGTATTATAGCAAAGGGTCTGAATACTTATGTAAATAAGGCATCTTTTTTTTTTTTTTTTTTGTAATAAATTTGCAAAAATGTCCAAATACCTGTTTTCACTTTGTCAATATGGGGTATTGTCTAGATTTAAAATTTTATTTTAGAATAACAAAATGTGTCTTGTCACAAGACAACTGATTGGAGGAAAGAAATTACACAAATTAAAAAGGAACACCTGTTAATTAAAATGCATTCCGGGTGACTACCTCATGAAGCTGGTTGAGAGAATGCCAAGAGTGTGCAAAGATGTCATCAAGGCAAAGGGTGGCTACTTTAAAAAACCTCATAGCAAAAATATATTTTGATTTGTTTAACACTTTTTTGGTTACTACATGATTCCAAATGTGTTATTTCATAGTTTTGATGTCTTCACTATTATGCTACAATGTAGAAAATAGTAAAAATAAAGAAAAACCCTTGGATGAGTAGGTGTGTCCAAACTTGACTGGTACAACATCAATTATTTTACACATATTTAACCACTTTTGTTGTTGTTGTGTTGGCACAAAACTACTAAAACATACTCCCAAACATTTTTTAAAACTGGTACCGGGTTACCTTAAAAACAGAACACCATTGTGTTTGTGAGAGTCTCCCCTTCCCACAGTAGGGTCATATTAGTTTGTAGCCAGAACAGTTTTGGCTACAGACAGAAGTTGACACGTCGATGGTAGCGACTTCAGACAGGTCCTATGGCGCTTGTGGGGGGGGGGGGGGGGGGGGGGGGTTTGTTTACATTACACGTTTGTGACAAGACCAATTTTCAGGATGTCTCCTGGTCTGACAAACAGAGTCGTAAAAGCTCTGCCATTGTACACTGCGGATGGGAAGACAGACGAAAAAGGCCAGACAGACAAAAAAGGCAGACAGACAAAAAAGGCAGATGCAGTGTATTGACGCGAACGGCGCGTCAAATCGACTCTTAAGGATTACTGTACACACAGAGAAAGCCTTGTACAGTAAAACATCTGAAATGAAGCAGTCTGGGATTGAGGTATTTGACTAGGGGCGGGCGGGCGGTCCCACTCAGTCTGCAAATTACTAGTTTGCAGCCAGACTACATTTTGAAGATCCAAACAGTGAGGTTTAACTGAACCGGCACCACCCCTTTCTCTAAAGGCTCTATCCAAACAACAAAAAAAACAAGGATCTGCTAGCTGAGTACCCGGAAGAATGGTAGCAGCAAAGACACCTGTTTATATAAGCTGTGTCGACTAGTTACAATATAGCTTCATGGCCAATGCATTCATGCTCATACTGAAGAGTGGCAGTCCAGGAATTAACCATTGAATATTTTTATTTGACCTTTATTTAACCAGGCAAGTCAGTTAAAGAACAAATTCTTATTTTCAATGACGGCCTAGGAACTGTGGCTGTTCAGGGGCAGTGGCTGTTCTGGGATTTGAACTTGCAACCTTCCGGTTACTAATCCAGCGCTCTAACCACTAGGCTACCCTGCCGGTTACTAGCCTACTCGCCACATCCAATGAGCAGCCTACTCGCCACATCCAATGAGCAGCCTACTCGCCACATCCAATGAGCAGCCTACTCGCCACATCCAATGAGCAGCCTACTCGCCACATCCAATGAGCAGCCTACTCGCCACATCCAATGAGCAGCCTACTCGCCACATCCAATGAGCAGCCTACTCGCCACATCCAATGAGCAGCCTACTCGCCACATCCAATGAGCAGCCTACTCGCCACATCCAATGAGCAGAGCAACGTCAACATATTACTCCCCATATCATAGCAGACACAAGGCTGTTTGGCTCATCTCAGTCACGAAGAAAAATAACTTTGCAGCTGCTTCTGAATAATAAACAATGGCGTGCTGGAGGTTGGTAAACATTAAAATAAAACCCAGTCCTAAAACGAAAACCTAAAATAATTTGTATGTCATATCATAGGAATCACACATATTTGTAGTGGGCAGTTCAGATGTGTCACTTCAAGCCCAATTACATTATACTTTTGACTAAAATGATGACTTGACTTAAATCGGTGTGCAACCTCATGGCTAAAGCTCTGGCCATTGTCTTTCAGCTGGGAAAACGTGGCTTTTTACTGCTGTGCGCATTTAAGGCCTCAATCATCATTTTCTTGTTGTTGACTAAACTACACTACTGAGTCATAGCTTTATTATGCTCCTTTATTAAATATGTATCAAATTTCAAAAGGTGTATGGTAACAGTTGAATAAGTTGAGAGAGGAAAAAAAGAAACCCGCACACTGCTCTGGCTAGTATCACTGCTCTGGCTAGTACCACTGCTCTGGCTAGTATCACTGCTCTGGCTAGTATCACTGCTCTGGCTAGTATCACTGCTCTGGCTAGTATCACTGCTCTGGCTAGTATCACTGCTCTGGCTAGTACCACTGCTCTGGCTAGTGTCACTGCTCTGGCTAGTACCACTGCTCTGGCTAGTACCACTGCTCTGGCTAGTATCACTGCTCTGGCTAGTATCACTGCTGCTGCTCTGGCTAGTATCACTGCTCTGGCTAGTATCACTGCTCTGGCTAGTATCACTGCTCTGGCTAGTATCACTGCTCTGGCTAGTACCACTGCTCTGGCTAGTACCACTGCTCTGGCTAGTATCACTGCTCTGGCTAGTATCACTGCTCTGGCTAGTATCACTGCTCTGGCTAGTATCACTGCTCTGGCTAGTATCACTGCTCTGGCTAGTATCACTGCTCTGGCTAGTACCACTGCTCTGGCTAGTGTCACTGCTCTGGCTAGTACCACTGCTCTGCTCTGGCTAGTACCACTGCTCTGGCTAGTATCACTGCTCTGGCTAGTATCACTGCTGCTGCTCTGGCTAGTATCACTGCTCTGGCTAGTATCACTGCTCTGGCTAGTGTCACTGCTCTGGCTAGTGTCACTGCTCTGGCTAGTGTCACTGCTCTGGCTAGTACCACTGCTCTGGCTAGTATCACTGCTGCTGCTCTGGCTAGTATCACTGCTCTGGCTAGTATCACTGCTCTGGCTAGTATCACTGCTCTGGCTAGTACCACTGCTCTGGCTAGTACCACTGCTCTGGCTAGTACCACTGCTCTGGCTAGTACCACTGCTCTGGCTAGTACCACTGCTCTGGCTAGTACCACTGCTCTGGCTAGTACCACTGCTCTGGCTAGTACCACTGCTCTGGCTAGTATCACTGCTCTGGCTAGTATCACTGCTCTGGCTAGTGTCACTGCTCTGGCTAGTACCACTGCTCTGGCTAGTATCACTGCTCTGGCTAGTATCACTGCTCTGGCTAGTGTCACTGCTCTGGCTAGTATCACTGCTCTGGCTAGTACCACTGCTCTGGCTAGTATCACTGCTCTGGCTAGTATCACTGCTCTGGCTAGTGTCACTGCTCTTTAAGCTTTACGTATCATCCTCAAGGCCTTCGTCAGAGCTTTTCAAAGACAAAAAGAAAGAAAAAAGCTCTGACTAAGGCCAATACGTAAAGCTTAATAATGAGCAGTGATACTAGCAAGAGCAGTGTACGGGTTTCTTATTTTTTTCCCCCTCATATTGTATCCAATTGAAATGGGTTCAACTGATAAAATTTTTTTTTTAAAGTATTAGGTAAGACTTATTTGGGGTGGTTTCTGGGAGAGTTTAGATGTATTTTTTAAAATTATTTTTAATCCAGGACTAAGATTAATTTATGTCGGGGGAAACCACCACTTTATGCTTACCTGTTGGCGGTCTGTTTGGGGTCGGCGAAGTGTGTTGTTGTGGTGGTGGTGGTAGTCTTTGGAAGTTTGGATGTTCGTTGTGTTCATAGTATCTATAGTCCTCATGGAAGCGTTCAGGTGCTCTGGGCTGCTGGGGCCTGGGCTGAGGCCGTCTCTGCTGCTGCTGGCTGTCGTAGTAAGGTTCCGGAGGCGGGGGGTAGTAGTAGCGTCCAGCGTCACCGTTCTCAGCCACGGCGCTCACGTCCGTGAGGAAGGACTGTGAGGAGCCTCCATACTCGTGGGTTATATCCCCCAGGCTACGTGGCAGGTACGGAGGGGCTGACATCCTATGGCTCTCTCTCCGAGCCACCTCGTGGGGTGGTCTCTGCACAGGGGCGCGCAGGAAGCTCTTGTTGCGGACCACCACAGGTTCAGGGCTGGTTCCCACAGGGTAGGCTGAGGGACCAGGCTCCGGCAGAGGGACCTCGGTGCGTCTGGGAATAGTGGGTCCATGTCGGATGAATGAGGGCATGAGATCTGAAACAGACCAACAGGTGTATGTGTCAAAAACATTAGGGAGGGGAGACGGACCACAAGCTTGAAAAAGTTGGGTATTCGACAATAATTTACCAATCCACTGAATCGTATCATTGACACAAAGACCCCGGGAATCAGTCTCTACATTCTGAGCATTCAGATTAGAGTTCGGACTCGTCCGCGCTCTACCAACATCTTTAGTTAGTAACTAAAGCCTTTCACTCAACAAAATCATGTTTGGAAATCAACAATGGATGTATTAATGTAACGTTCGGGACCAGAGCTAGCTAACAAGTTAGCTGAATAGCGCTTGGGACCAGAGCTAGCTAACTAGTTAGCCGCATATATAATCAACTTTGGCAAACGCTGGCAAGCTAGCTACTAGTTAGACATGCAGAAGACACAGTAACTATTAAATATTACGCTTACCAAACTTCTTATGATTGGGTATCAACATATGACCAAAAACTCGCGACTTGTAAAAAGTGAACGAAGAGACATTGCTAACCTAGGTAGCTAGTTAGCCAACCAACTTACTTCTCAGGACTGGTGAAGTCTCCTTCTTTACATATTTCCCGTGTACTTCCGCTGGTTTCGACGCCTCGCTTTTACTTTTCTTTCTTGAAAGCATAACTCAAAAAGGAGACATCAATGCAATGTAATAAACTCGTGGAAAGTTCCCCAAAAACTACGAGCGTCCCTTCCAATCTGTAGTGTGTACATTTTAGCTAACTAAAGTTAGCTAGCTAGGCTAATTAAACTACAGACTTGGCTAACGTTAGTTAACTTACGCATACCTTTTGCTAATATTCTGGCAATTTAGACAATCAGCCAAAATAGAACGATTGCTTGTATCAACTAATTCTAGCCAGTTTTGCTGAAGTAAACTATTTTCGCCCAGTTAAATCACTGTTTTTCTTCTCCAAGCCAGTTGAAGTCGAAGTAGCTTTTCCATTCAGTGGAGTTCTCCAGCCCATGTCATCAGCTCCACACAAACTGCTCACCGCCTCCTCACTTCATTCCAGCCCGCGGAGGGTTGTGGGATGGGAATACCACAGTGAAGTCATACCGTAGCTACATAGGCTCACAGTTTAAAATACAATAGGGAGAAAAAAGGGGGGTAAAAAAATAGGGAGAAAAAGGGGGGTAAAAATAGGGAGTTAAAGGGGGGTATTTTTTATTTATTTTTAATTAAAAAATAAACGTATATTTTATTATTTTATTTTTTTGTAGTTTGAAGGATAGCACTTGTTTGTAGCCAAATAGACCACTGCACCATCCCAGGTAGCCTCTTGTCAAAGTCTGTTTTGAAGGGATGGCCCAACTGAATAAATACCTACAAATATCCTCACATCCCATATGAGATTATTGAAAGATGAATGAAAAACCTTAAAACAAAAAGGTACTGTATTCTAGAGGTAGGTATGTGAGACATACAGTACAATGTGTAAATATGTAAATAACTGACAATAAGTGAACGTCAGAATAGCCCTCAGAGCTGTCCCGTAGCTAGTACGATGAGAATTAATTAAAATGCTCCAAAACTGGAGATGAAATTAAAAGTTCATTTGATATGCATGGAAGCTGCTATGTAAGCACAAGTTTTCCACTTTAAAAAAACAACAGCACTTTGAAACGTTTCTAAATGTCATAATTCAAATAAAAACATCTGCAATGTTTTCATACTTTAAAAGACTAAGAAGATGCTGGGGTAATACTTCACTGACGGTGGTAAAGCAAGTGCTGGTGTTGGACTGGTGTTGGACTGGTGGTGGACTGGTGTTGGACTGGTGTTGGATTGGTGTTGGACTGGTGTTGGACTGATGGTGGACTGGTGTTGGACTGGTGTTGAACTGGTGTTGGACTGGTGGTGGACTGGTGGTGGACTGGTGTTGGACTGGTGTTGGACTGGTGGTGGACTGGTGTTGGATTGGTGTTGGACTGGTGGTGGACTGGTGTTGGACTGGTGTTGGACTGGTGGTGGACTGGTGTTGGACTGGTGTTGGACTGGTGGTGGACTGGTGTTGGACTGGTGTTGGACTGGTGGTGGACTGGTGTTGGACTGGTGTTGGACTGGTGGTGGACTGGTGTTGGACTGGTGTTGGACTGGTGGTGGACTGGTGTTGGACTGGTGTTGGACTGGTGGTGGACTGGTGTTGGACTGGTGTTGGACTGGTGGTGGACTGGTGTTGGACTGGTGTTGGACTGGTGTTGGACTGGTGAGAACAGGACCAGAGAGGTCCACTACAAAGCAGGATCAGTGTCAGATAGCTAAGTTGCCTAAATATTCTGATATAACGTTTTACTTTGTAATAAAGATGAGCTTGAAAATGGGCATGGTCTCATTTATTTAACAAACAAAAAAATACATTTCTAGGTTTATATATATATATTTTTTTATCAACCATAAAATCAACAGTTATTTCTGGTTGCTTATCAAAGTTAGACGGCGAACTCATTGATCCTGCTTTGTAGTATATCGCTCAGAGTAGATGATAATGCTGTAATGTACAAGTATTGGGCCTTGGGTATGCCAGTAGCTGGAATGGTAGTGTAATGCTGTAGTTCCGTCCAAAGACACACATGGTTCCATCCATGTTCAGCTCACACCTGTCTAGCACACACCTGTCTAGCACACACATGTTCAGCTCACACCTGTCTAGCACACACATGTTCAGCACACACATGTTCAGCTCACACCTGTCTAGCACACACATGTTCAGCTCACACCTGTCTAGCACACACCTGTCTAGCACACACATGTTCAGCTCACACCTGTCTAGCACACACATGTTCAGCTCACACCTGTCTAGCACACACCTGTCTAGCACACACATGTTCAGCTCACACCTGTCTAGCACACACCTGTCTAGCACACACATGTTCAGCTCACACCTGTCTAGCACACACATGTTCAGCTCACACCTGTCTAGCACACACCTGTCTAGCACACACATGTTCAGCTCACACCTGTCTAGCACACACATGTTCAGCTCACACCTGTCTAGCACACACATGTTCAGCTCACACCTGTCTAGCACACACATGTTCAGCTCACACCTGTCTAGCACACACATGTTCAGCTCACACCTGTCTCGCGCACATCTGTCTCGCACACATCTGTCTCGCACACACCTGTCTCGCACACACCTGTCTAGCACACACCTGGCTGCTACATTAGGACCAGTTGATAGGTAATGAATCAAATTTTATTGGTCACATACACATGGTAAGCAGATGTTATTACGATTGTAGTGAAATGCTAGGGGACTGGAGGTAGGGCACAGGTGGGCTCAGGTAGGGCACAGGTGGGCTCAGGTAGGGCATAGGTAGGCTCAGGTAGAGTGTAGTCTTTGGCGGCCACTCCATCCTACTTTCTGGACCCCTCACTTTCTCCGCAAAAAAAAAGGTATTATTTCACCTGAGAAACATCACCTGTTCTCTCCAAACCTGCTGGTTACCTCCCGACTCGATGACTACAATGCCCTCCTTGATGGTCTCCCCCTCAAAAAGCATCCACAGGATGCAGATTGTGCAGAACAGCGCCCGCACATGAACCTGGAGATCTGCCCCCATCACCCCCATTCTAGCCTCCACTGGCTACCCCCACCCAATTTAAAACCAACTTCGAAAACCCTCCTGATACTCTTCAAAAACCCTCAATGCCTCTGGTCCCCAATAACTCGGTGAACTCCTCAGCCTCAAACAGTCTTCAGGTTCACTCCGGTCAAATGCTCCAAGACTCCCTTGCAGTCCCAAAGAAACGTGGGTAAAACACTTCTTCAAACGATGTTTCACTTTCTGTCATCTATGTTGTGTTGTCCGTCGTTTCAAGTTGTATGGTTCCGTCCTTGTGGCCTCCTTTACTATTCCGTGTGTCTTGCGTACGATGAGATAGATGTTGTTCTCCTTTGTTTTCATATCTCGCTGTAATACTGGGTTCAACCGTGTTGGATCTTGTCTAGCCATCTTGTTTCAAGAGGACCACAATGGAAATAAGTCCCACACTGTATTGTGTGTTATTCTCCATGATTTAACTCATGTGCATGTATGGCTTTTTCATGTTGTGTGTGTGCTTGTTTTTTAAGTTTTTTATTTTTAAATGGTTGAATTAATAAAGTAAAGCATCTTAACTTCTCACCTAATGTTTTCAGTCTTTTCACTAAAGCTTTTTTTCTTTGGATGATTTCTCTGTAAAGAGTTTTGGGATTTACGTCTGGAAATGAACAGCGCTCTACAAAATGTAATGTGTTATTATAGGAAAGGGTCAAGTGGTAGGGCATTGTGGGTAGGGGACTGGGTGTAGGGGTGAGGGGACTGGGGGTAGGGGTGAGGGGACTGGGGGTAGGGGTGAGGGGACTGGGGGTAGGGGTGAGGGGACTGGGTGTAGGGGTGAGGGGACTGGGGGTAGGGGACTGGGGGTAGGGGTGAGGGGACTGGGGGTAGGGGTGAGGGGACTGGGTGTAGGGGTGAGGGGACTGGGTGTAGGGGTGAGGGGACTGGGGGTAGGGGTGAGGGGACTGGGTGTAGGGGTGAGGGGACTGGGTGTAGGGGTGAGGGGACTGGGGGTAGGGGTGAGGGGACTGGGTGTAGGGGTGAGGGGACTGGGGGTAGGGGTGAGGGGACTGGGGGTAGGGGTGAGGGGACTGGGTGTAGGGGTGAGGGGACTGGGGGTAGGGGATTAGGTGTAGGGGTGAGGGGACTGCGGGTAGGGGTGAGGGGACTGCGGGTAGGGGTGAGGGGACTGGGGGTAGGGGTGAGGGGACTGGGTGTAGGGGTGAGGGGACTGGGTGTAGGGGATTAGGTGTAGGGGTGAGGGGACTGGGTGTAGGGGTGAGGGGACTGGGGGTAGGGGTGAGGGGACTGGGGGTAGGGGTGAGGTATAGTCTTAGGGACCGGTCAAGTGGTAGGGCATTGTGGGTAGGGGTGAGGGGCTCAGGTGGAGTGTGAGGAACAGGTGAAATGGTAGGGCATTGTGGGTAGGGGTGAGGGACTCAGGTCTCTGACTATCTTGTTGAGGCTGGAGATCTTCTCATCCAGTAGATAGTTCTTCTTCTCTGCTACTTTCTGTCTCCGCTCGGTCATCTCCAAGGCCTTCAGCAGCTGGGCGTTCTCCACGTACAGGTCCTTGATCAACGAATCAGCTTTACCGTTCTTGTGGTGCTAGAGACAGAACAGAGTGAGAACATCAACCAACCGCATTTATTTAAAAAAAACCTTTTTACAAACACCAACTGTCACTAAGTGTCTAACCTTGATACTGTGTCATCATACATTTACACTGCATCGATTCCATACATGTATTTTATAACAACTTGTCAGAGGGCTCAATAAACAACTCACGTGACATTATCCAAGTCCCAATAATTGCTAGGTAACCTCACTCAGTAAAAACCAATATAGAAAAAGTGATAACAGATCCTGAGATAACATAGTAAAGAGACCACTGACTGAGGGCTTTAACAGGGGCAGCAGTAACAGAAAGGTTGTGGGCCAGTAACAGAAAGGTTGTGGGCCAGTAACAGAAAGGTTGTGGGCCAGTAACAGAAAGGTTGTGGGCCAGTAACAGAAAGGTTGTGGGCCAGTAGCAGAAAGGTTGAGGGCCAGTAGCAGAAAGGTTGAGGGCCAGTAGCAGAAAGGTTGAGGGCCAGTAACAGAAAGGTTGTGGGCCAGTAACAGAAGGCTTGTGGGCCAGTAGCAGAAAGGTTGTGGGCCAGTAACAGAAGGCTTGTGGGCCAGTAACAGAAAGGTTGTGGGCCAGTAACAGAAGGCTTGTGGGCCAGTAACAGAAAGGTTGTGGGCCAGTAATAGAAAGGTTGTGGGCCAGTAGAAGAAATGTTGTGGGCCAGTAACAGAAAGGTTGTGGGCCAGTAACAGAAAGGTTGTGGGCCAGTAGCAGAAAGGTTGTGGGCCTGTAGCAGAAAGGTTGAGGGCCAGTAACAGAAAGGTTGTGGGCCAGTAGCAGAAATGTTGCTGGTTCAGAGCAGACAAGGTGAAAAATCTGTTGACGTGCCCTTGAGCAAGGCACCTAACCTTAATTGCGCCTTTAAAAGTTGTTTTGGCCTGCTAAATGACTATAATGTTAATTGTAAATCCTATATTTGGCCTATAGATTAAACTGTACCTGATCTTTCAGTTGAGAGACCTTCTCTTTGAGAAGCAGCTTGACGTTATGCAGCGACAGTTCGATTTCCCTCATACGCTCCTCCATCTTTATCATTATCATCATCGACCTCTCATCCTGGTGATGGAGAAGAGGTATACAGATGTTTAACCATCAGTATGTAACATCTGGCATGTTTAACCATCTGTATGTATCATCTGCCATGTTTAACCATCTTTATGTACCATCTGTCATGAATAACCATCTTTATGTACCATATGGCATGTTTAACCATCTGGCATGTTTAACCATCTGTATGTATCATCTGACATGTTTAACCATCTGTATGTATCGTCTGGCATGTTTAACCATCTTTATGTACCATCTGACATGTTTAACCATCGGTATGTACCATCTGGCATGTTTAACCATCTGTATGTATCATCTGTATGTACTATTTGGCATGTTTAACCATCTTTATGTACCAGCTGGCACGTTTAACCATCTGTATGTACCATCTGGCATGTTTAACCATATGTATGTACCATCTGTATGTACCATCTGGCATATTTAACCATCTGTATGTACCATCTGGCATGTTTAACCATATGTATGTACCATCTGTATGTATCATCTGTATGTACTATTTGGCATGTTTACCATCTTTATGTACCAGCTGGCATGTTTAACCATCTGTATGTACCATCTGGCATATTTAACCATCTGTATGTACCATATGGCATATTTAACCATCTGGCATGTTTAACCATCTGTATGTACCATCTGGCATGTTTAACCATCTGTATGTACCATCTGGCATGTTAAACCATCTGGATGTACCATCTGGCATGTTAAACCATCTGGATGTACCATCTGGCATGTTAAACCATCTGGATGTACCATCTGGCATGTTGAACCATCTATGTACCATCTAGCATGTTTAACCCTTGGTATGTACCATATGTATGTACCACCTGACATGTTTAACCATCTGTATGTACCATCTGGCATGTTAAACCATCTGGATGTACCATCTGGCATGTTGAACCATCTATGTACCATCTAGCATGTTTAACCCTTTGTATGTACCATCTGTCATGTATAACCATATGTATGTACCATCTGGCATGTTTAACCATCTGTATGTACCATATGGCATGTTGAACCATCTGTATGTACCATCTGGCATGTTGCACCATCTATGTACCACCTGACATGTTTAACCTTTGGTATGTACCACCTGGCATGTTGAACCATCTGTATGTACCATCTGGCATGTTGAACCATCTGTATGTACAATCTGGCATGTTGAACCATCTATGTACCATATGTATGTACCACCTGGCATGTTTAACCATCTGTATGTACCATCTGGCATGTTTAACCATATGTATGTACCATCTGTATGTACTATTTGGCATGTTTACCATCTGTATGTACTATTTGGCATGTTTACCATCTTTATGTACCAGCTGGCATGTTTAACCATCTGTATGTACCATCTGGCATATTTAACCATCTGTATGTACCATCTGGCATATTTAACCATCTGGCATGTTTAACCATCTGTATGTACCATCTGGCATGTTTAACCATCTGTATGTACCATCTGGCATGTTAAACCATCTGGATGTACCATCTGGCATGTTGAACCATCTGTATGTACCACCTCGCATGTTGAACCATCTGTATGTACCATCTGGCATGTTGAACCATCTATGTACCATATGTATGTACCACCTGGCATGTTGAACCATCTGTTTGTACCATCTGGCATGTTGAACCATCTGTTTGTACCATCTGGCATGTTGAACCATCTGTATGTACCATCTGGCATGTTGAACCATCTGTATGTACCATCTGGCATGTTTAACCATCTGTATGTACCATCTGGCATGTTAAAAATGAAAATAAAAAGAAACACGTATGGTTTAAAAATCACAAGTAAATAATGAGGAGTACTGTACTGCACTGCATTGTCTGGCTTTAAACAACGGGTGGGTCTAATCCTGAATGCGGATTGGTTAAAAGCACATCACCAGCCTGTGTCTATTCCACAAATTGCCACCAGCTAAATCTTTGGACGTTAATAAAATATTTCCTCCGTTCCATTTGCCTGCGCTATCCACTGTCTCATCAGCCCAGGCAGGGAAGATCAACTTGATCTCCACAATAAAAAGCATCTAGACATCCAATTTATTTTTAGACTAGCATTTAGTTTTCAACAGTGGACATTTGCATAAACCGTATGGCCTCAGATATTTGCAACATTGAATTAGAATATTGAAACAATCTCCAACTCCAAAAAAATGCATCTACTGTTGTTATTCTAGCTGCACTGTTTGATGTGACTGTAAATTAGCCGTCGTTGGCTAGATAGCGAGCAAGGGATAATAACGTTTCCTTCCAGTATGACAATGGAACGACTGGGTCTCGTCCGTAGATACAGAACATAAGACTGAACGACTGGGTCTCGTCCGTAGATACAGAACAAACAGACTGAACGACTGGGTCTCGTCCGTAGATACAGAACATAAGACTGAACGACTGGGTCTCGTCCGTAGATACAGAACATAAGACTGAACGACTGGGTCTCGTCCGTAGATACAGAACATAAGACTGAACGACTGGGTCTCGTCCGTAGATACAGAACATAAGACTGAACGACTGGGTCTCGTCCGTAGATACAGAACATAAGACTGAACGACTGGGTCTCGTCCGTAGATACAGAACATAAGACTGAACGACTGGGTCTCGTCCGTAGATACAGAACATAAGACTGAACGACTGGGTCTCGTCCGTAGATACAGAACATAAGACTGAACGACTGGGTCTCGTCCGTAGATACAGAACATAAAAGACTGAACGACTGGGTCTCGTCCGTAGATACAGATCATAAGACTGAACGACTGGGTCTCGTCCGTAGATACAGAACATAAGACTGAACGACTGGGTCTCGTCCGTAGATACAGAACATAAGACTGAACGACTGGGTCTCGTCCGTAGATACAGAACATAAGACTGAACGACTGGGTCTCGTCCGTAGATACAGAACATAAGACTGAACGACTGGGTCTCGTCCGTAGATACAGAACATAAGACTGAACGACTGGGTCTCGTCCGTAGATACAGAACATAAGACTGAACGACTGGGTCTCGTCCGTAGATACAGAACATAAGACTGAACGACTGGGTCTCGTCCGTAGATACAGAACATAAGACTGAACGACTGGGTCTCGTCCGTAGATACAGAACATAAGACTGAACGACTGGGTCTCGTCCGTAGATACAGAACATAAGACTGAACGACTGGGTCTCGTCCGTAGATACAGAACATAAGACTGAACGACTGGGTCTCGTCCGTAGATACAGAACATAAAGACTGAACGACTGGGTCTCGTCCGTAGATACAGAACATAAAGACTGAACGACTGGGTCTCGTCCGTAGATACAGAACATAAGACTGAACGACTGGGTCTCGTCCGTAGATACTGAACGACTGGGTCTCGTCCGTAGATACTGAACATAAAGACTGAACGACTGGGTCTCATCCGTAGATACTGAACATAAAGACTGAACGACTGGGTCTCATCCGTAGATACAGAACATAAGACTGAACGACTGGGTCTCGTCCGTAGATACTGAACGACTGGGTCTCGTCCGTAGATACTGAACGACTGGGTCTCGTCCGTAGATACAGAACATAAAGACTGAACGACTGGGTCTCGTCCGTAGATACAGAACATAAAGACTGAACGACTGGGTCTCGTCCGTAGATACAGAACATAAAGACTGAACGACTGGGTCTCGTCCGTAGATACAGAACATAAAGACTGAACGACTGGGTCTCGTCCGTAGATACAGAACATAAAGACTGAACGACTGGGTCTCGTCCGTAGATACAGAACATAAAGACTGAACGACTGGGTCTCGTCCGTAGATACAGAACATAAAGACTGAACGACTGGGTCTCGTCCGTAGATACAGAACATAAGACTGAACGACTTGGTCACGTCCGTAGATACAGAACATAAGACTGAACGACTGCGTCTCGTCCGTAGATACAGAACATAAAGACTGAACGACTGGGTCTCATCCGTAGATACAGAACATAAGACTGAACGACTGGGTCTCGTCCGTAGATACAGAACATAAAGACTGAACGACTGGGTCTCGTCCGTAGATACAGAACATAAAGACTGAACGACTGGGTCTCATCCGTAGATACAGAACATAAGACTGAACGACTGGGTCTCGTCCGTAGATACTGAACGACTGGGTCTCGTCCGTAGATACTGAACATAAAGACTGAACGACTGGGTCTCGTCCGTAGATACTGAACGACTGGGTCTCGTCCGTAGATACAGAACATAAAGACTGAACGACTGGGTCTCGTCCGTAGATACAGAACATAAAGACTGAACGACTGGGTCTCGTCCGTAGATACAGAACATAAAGACTGAACGACTGGGTCTCGTCCGTAGATACAGAACATAAAGACTGAACGACTGGGTCTCGTCCGTAGATACAGAACATAAAGACTGAACGACTGGGTCTCGTCCGTAGATACAGAACATAAAGACTGAACGACTGGGTCTCGTCCGTAGATACAGAACATAAAGACTGAACGACTGGGTCTCGTCCGTAGATACAGAACATAAAGACTGAACGACTGGGTCTCGTCCGTAGATACAGAACATAAAGACTGAACGACTGGGTCTCGTCCGTAGATACAGAACATAAGACTGAACGACTGGGTCTCGTCCGTAGATACAGAACATAAGACTGAACGACTTGGTCACGTCCGTAGATACAGAACATAAGACTGAACGACTGCGTCTCGTCCGTAGATACAGAACATAAAGACTGAACGACTGGGTCTCATCCGTAGATACAGAACATAAGACTGAACGACTGGGTCTCGTCCGTAGATACAGAACATAAAGACTGAACGACTGGGTCTCATCCGTAGATACAGAACATAAGACTGAACGACTGGGTCTCGTCTGTAGATACAGAACATAAGACTGAACGACTGGGTCTCGTCCGTAGATACAGAACATAAGACTGAACGACTGGGTCTCGTCCGTAGATACAGAACATAAGACTGAACGACTGGGTCTCGTCCGTAGATACAGAACATAAGACTGAACGACTTGGTCACGTCCGTAGATACAGAACATAAGACTGAACGACTGCGTCTCGTCCGTAGATACAGAACATAAAGACTGAACGACTGGGTCTCATCCGTAGATACAGAACATAAGACTGAACGACTGGGTCTCATCCGTAGATACAGAACATAAGACTGAACGACTGGGTCTCGTCCGTAGATACAGAACATAAAGACTGAACGACTGGGTCTCATCCGTAGATACAGAACATAAGACTGAACGACTGGGTCTCGTCCGTAGATACAGAACATAAGACTGAACGACTGGGTCTCGTCCGTAGATACAGAACATAAGACTGAACGACTGGGTCTCGTCCGTAGATACAGAACATAAGACTGAACGACTGGGTCTCGTCCGTAGATACAGAACATAAGACTGAACGACTTGGTCACATCTCTGGCAACGGAACGGAACCAATAGAAGGAATAACCAGCCGGCTTGGGTAGCAAAAATAGATTTGTTTCGGGACTACATCTTGTGGAAGGATGAAACGCTATGAATAAATGTATCAAAATAACATGAATGAAAATAGGTAAATAATTATTTGAATATGTTGGTAACCCGTTGTATAAAAGTAATGCCCTCGAAGCCAGTGTTTGGCGGATATATTGGCACGGTGTGCTGGCTCTGCACTTCCTCTCGGGCCTAACACCCGTGCCATTTAGTACCTACAAACTACGGCTTCTTGGGCATTATCACTTAAGTATGTCCTGCAAAACGCGCATAGCTGGCAAATAGGTGTAGAAAACGGATTGGTCTTCTATGTGGTAATATATTCTTACAATAGCAAAGATGTTTCAACAGGACAATCAGAGAGGAAACCGTCAGAGCATGTGATATAACGCCAAGGAAGGCAGCCACGGAACACAAAACTCGAAAACGAAATGCTTTATTTCTCTTGATTCTTTCCAGTGAAATACATCGTAGTGCATTTATTGAAAAAGTGACATCACAGCTAAATAAAATGGATAAAAACAAATTAATAAATATTAAATTATATTTTCCAACTTGTTGATCCAGAAACGTAAAAAAAAAAATACATTCTACAAAAAGTTAAATACAATACGCGAATTTAAATAAAAATGAACAAAACAGAAGCACACCGAGCAATAGAGAATAAAACTGTGGTTTGACATTATCTAGAAGACCCTGATACCACCTGGATCTTATTATTCTGAGTTCAGTCTGGACTATCAAAGATCCCGAAGAACCATAGTGACAATACTATAACATGGTTGCAACATGAATCAAAGCTCTCTGATAAATATCATTAAAACATATGGACATTTGTTTTACAATCAAAACTGTTGTTGGTCCTTTCGAGTTCAATACTGTTGGTACTAAACTGGTCCAGTTTCACAATAAACCACAGTACTTTCAGATATACCCGTACCTGTAGTGAGAGGTGAGCATGTTCACCAACAAAACTTTATTAAAATCCTATGTGACAAAGATAAACAAAAATCAGTTGACATTGGTGATGTGGGTTAAGTGCAAAAAAAAATATCAATATGAAATACAGTGAAAAATATTTCACATAATACATTGTTGGAACAAGGAATCTTCTGCAATCAGAGCATATTTCATGAACCTTTGTTTGACTCAACAGTTCACATACTGTTAAGAGTTTAAGAAAGCACTTTGATTTGAGGAAAATAACAAAAGACTAGCTTGTTTTACTCTCATACGCCACCTAGTGGATGCATACACTCATTACACACACCCTTACACTGAGCTGTATCTAACACCCCATTCATATCACTGGTCATCTCCTATAAGGACGGAAGGCAGAGTAACAAACGAAGTGGGATATGGGGAAATTCAGGGAATTCCTGGAGGATTAGGTTGGGCTGGGGTTAGGTGAGGAGGACAGGTTTGGAGGGAGTTAGAAACGACCAGGTAAGGGGAATTAAGGGGAGATGAGTCTTGGAGAATCAGGTGGGGCTGGAGTTAGGTGAGGAGGACAGACGGAAAGTAAGGAACCCAGACTAGGGGATGTTTGAAACTGCCAAGCTGCTGTCAGTCAGAGTCCACCGATCCTCCGGTAGCTGTCGGCATGAGCGGCCCTCTGTTCTGGCATTGCAGCACCACCCTGGAGAGAGAAGGTAGGTACACTTCACCAGGGCTCACCCCCCCCCCCCCCCATCCAGGCCTCTAGTCTAGTCCTTTAACCTTCTCAAGGCAGGGCTATGCAATTAACTCGGCTTTAGCTGTGCAATCTGAGCACCAACCGCCACCAGAATAGAAAGTGACAGACATGGTGAATCTAGAGAAAACACAACCAAAACCAGAACGTACACTCCCCACACACTACGGCTGTCCCAGACAAAAAACAACAACAATAATAATCTTGGTCGACGAAGGCCGTCCTGTTCTTACGAACAATCTATTGGTCGAAATGTTTAAACTTACGCACACCCTGTGTGTTTGAATCAAATCAACTACATATGCAGCGAGCTTGTCTGATATTTATTTGATCACACAAATGGACTCGAGCCCGATGGTCACACTGGTAAAAAGAAGAGCGAGTGCCTGTGTGACTGACGCGCATCGTCTCGCTCTCCTCCCTACTGCAGAGAAAAGGCATCACAGCACAGCGTTTATTTTCCTGTCATGTAACTTCGTTACAGCCATTTAGTTTCTTACTTGTTACGGACTGAAACGTTTTGTTACTGAAATCCCTCATTTGTTAAGGAACCATTTATTTTATTTTTTTGGCTATTCCCTCAACACTCGCTCTCTTCACACAAAACATGCGACGCCTGACCTACAGCCCATCGTAAACACGTCAATAAATTAACAAAACCCGAACGTCGTAACACACAGCAAAATGGATGTGGATGGCGTGAACAACAAACTGGAAAACGGGTGAACGCTCCGGAGGGGGAAGTCAGATCTGTGGAAGACATTTGACTTAAGTTCATGAAACTACTGGTGATCAAGTAAACAGAGGGTAGAGGAGGAAGCGTTGTGTGAGTATGTGCGTGCCAAACAGTTGCTGTTAGATTACAATATTTTCTCTGACCATTTGGACCAGTGTAAAACACTAAGAGAAGTTGGTTCTATTTGTGACGCTTGAGCTGCAAGTCCCGCCTCTACCATCTCATTGGTTTTTAGGAGCATATACCCACGTGGGTGATTGAACCGAGGTCCACACTCCAACCTGCGTGTCCTCATCGCGTCTGGTGTGGGTGAACAAACTCAACATGCGTACAATGGCGGACGCGCGAGCGGTCTGGGCAGGATGTTAGACTGATTGATTCTAGAACAAATTAAAATTGGGATTCTCTCCCCTCAATATTTTTTTAGGCAATTCGGTTAAGGGCTGTTTCCTCGTTTCCGCTGCTGCTGCCTCCTCCTGTTCTCAATCCCAACATGCTGCTTAACATGGCAACATAGGGAAAGTCATCAATTTTACTGCGCACAGAATATTATGTTCCAGAAACATGGACAGCGAGAGGGAGAGAGCACATTTGTTATAAAAATAATATTATTTATTAGTGTTGCGCCATTATTTATTTTTTACATAATATAACCATATGCAATTTCTTAAGAGTGATGGACTGTACCATCCCAGTGGCCTTTGCAAAGGATTATTCCACAGGTGTTTGGTGCACCATGAAAACAAAAATTATATTGCGACTGCTCGACGAAAGAATCTCGGTTGACCAACAGCCTATCGACTAAACAATCGACCAGTCAGCTAAATGGGGTCAGCACTACTACAACACACACTACAACACACACACACACGAGAAAACATGAAGATGGCAAGGCAGTGGGTGTGGTGATGAAACTAGGACAAAATGTCACAGCTACAGAACCCCCCCCCCCCCCCCCCCAAAAAAGAGGCATTTCAATCCTCACTTCTATTTGCAAACATTTATATTCCCCAAAGTGAAAATGGACATTTTGTAAGGTGTCTGTGGTTCAGTTCCTACAATAATGTAATCAAGGTGTCTGTGGTTCAGTTCCTACAATAATGTAATCAAGGTGTCTGTGGTTCAGTTCCTACAATAATGTAATCAAGGTGTCTGTGGTTCAGTTCCTACAATAATGTAATCAAGGTGTCTGTGGTTCAGTTCCTACAATAATGTAATCAAGGTGTCTGTGGTTCAGTTCCTACAATAATGTAATCAAGGTGTCTGTGGTTCAGTTCCTACAATAATGTAATCAAGGTGTCTGTGGTTCAGTTCCTACAATAATGTAATCAAGGTGTCTGTGGTTCAGTTCCTACAATAATGTAATCAAGGTGTCTGTGGTTCAGTTCCTACAATAATGTAATCAAGGCATTTGTGGTTCAGGTCCCATCAGAGTGTAATCAAGGCAGATCAGAAGAGTCAGGTATTCCCATAATCAACAGGATATGATGAAGAGCTGTAGAATACAGTGTATAAAGTGTGACAGTAGCAGTAAATAGCTGTTGAACACCATGAGGGTGAAGATACTGTATACTAAGTGCTAGATTGTCGATCACCAGATATGCCAGCTGCATTGATTGATTCAAGGAACTAGAAGAAGATCTGAGGATAGATTTCCAGTTAGAGGTGTGATTAGCCTGCTACAGGAGGTGATTAGCCTGCTACAGGAAGTGATGGGAAGCCCTGATCTCTCCTACCTGTATGTTCTCTGGGTTGTGGTCGTTCTCGCAGTGTTGTCCTCTCCACTCACCAGGCATCCTGCGAGGGGAGGGGGGCAACAGACCACCCAGCTGGGCCTAGAGAGACAAGGATGATTGTTAGGAGAAGAAGAGATAATGAGGAGTCAGGAGAGAGAGGAGCGACAGACAGGACAGATAGTCAAGGAAAGAGATGGAGGATTTGATAGGATCTCATTAGCGACTCCTAGTCTTATTTGGGTCCGACACAACGAAAAAAACAGACAAGACTTAACAATTTACACACAGTGGGTTAAAAAAGTATTTAGTCAGCCACCAGTTGTGCAAGTTCTCCCACTTAAAAATATGAGGCCTGTAATTTTCATCATAGGTACACTTCAACTATGACAGACAAAATGAGAAAAAAAAAATGAATTTATTTGCAAATTATGGTGAAAATAAGTATTTGGTCACCTACAAATAAGCAAGATTTCTGGCTCTCACAGACCTGTAACTTCTTCTTTAAGAGGCTCCTCTGTCCTCCACTCGTTTTTTTATTTCACCTTTATTTAACCAGGTAGGCCAGTTGAGAACAAGTTCTCATTTACAACTGAGACCTGGTCAAGATAGATGTAATCTACAGTACCCCCCCCCCCCCCCACCCCTCCCCGTCGTTACCTGTATTAATGGCACCTGTTGGAACTTGTTATCAGTATAAACGAAACCTATCCACAACCTCAAACAGTCACCGTTCTTGTACCTTTCTCATGGTCTGGGAGTCCTTTAAGGTGCTTTTGACAAACTCCAAGCATATCATCGTATGCCTTTTATTGGGGAGTGTCTTCTGTCTGTCCACTCTACCATAAAGGCCTGATTTGTGGAGTGCTGAAGAGATGGTTGTCCTTCTAGAAGGTTCTCCCATCTCCACAGAGGAACTCTAGAGCTCTGTCAGAGTGACCATCGGGTTGTTGGTCACCTCCCTGACCAAAGTCCTTCTCCCCCGATTGCTCAGTTTGGCCCGGCGGCCAGCTCTAGGAAGAGTCTTGGTGGTTCCAAACTTCTTCCATTTAAGAATAATGGAGGCCACTGTGGTCTTTGGGAACCTTCAATGACGCATAATGTTTTTGGTGCCCTTCCTCAGAGCTCTACGGACAATTCCATCTTCCTCATGGCATTGTTTTTGCGCTGACATGTACTGTCAACTGTGGGACCTTATATAGACCTCATCCTTTCCAAATCATGTCCAATCAAATTAATTTACCACAGATGAACTCCAATCAAGTTGTAGAAACATCAAGGATGATCAATGGAAACAGGATGCACCGGGGCTCAATCTCCAGTCTCATAGCAAAGGGTCAGAATACTTATGTAAATAAGGTATTTGTTTTATAAATATGCAACATTTTCTAAAAACCTATTTTTACTTTGTCATTATGGGGTATTGTGTGTAGATTTTTGTATTTAATCCATTTTGGAATAAGGCTGTAACATGAAATGTGGAAAAGGGGAAGGGGTCTGAATATTTTCTGACTATACTTATTATTGATTTCATGAACGTTATTTCTAAGGCTACATATATTAATATGGGCTATTTTTTATACCTTTCCTGGGTAGCTGATCAGAGACAATATGGAAAAGAGCAAACAAGGCAATAGAAAAAAAAGACATTAAACAGTTGGTGTGTGTGTGTGTGTGTGTGTGTGTGTGTGTGTGTGTGTGTGTGTGTGTGTGTGTGTGTGTGTGTGTGTGTACTGTGGGATTGAAGCCATAGGCTTGGTTCTCTCATTCCTTCCAGGCTTCTGGGAGGTCGGGTGGACAATGAGTCTGTCATAGAGGGTGTGTGTCTCCACGCGCTCTGGCAGCTTTCATGTCTGGGATCAGTTCTTTCCTCTTCTGGCGCACAGCTTCAGGATAGTCCTCGTTGAGGAAGATGTACGTTCCTCTCAAGTTGTCGTCTCTTTCCAGAACAGCTACCTTGTCCTTGAACCTCAGGAACTTGACCACTATCGGCCTGGGCCTGTCACCTGGGCCTGTCACCTGGGCCGGTGGTGGGTTTTCTAGTCCTGTCAGGCCACCTCAATCTTCCTGTGGTCCACCTTCAGTATCTCCAAGATCATTTCCCTCACTTTGTTCTCAGACTCCGTCCAGGTCTCATGTGGAGATTCTGCAATTCCGTCCACAACCATGTTGTTCTGCCTTGGTTGTCCCTGGAGATAATCTGATTTCTCTATCATTGGATTCACATACAGAACTGATGTCCTCTCTCAATGACTTACATATTACTGTCATCTTTACGTTCTCCTGTTTAAACTCATCATGCTGACCCCTGGGAGAACAAAAAAAAAAAACTGTTCTTCACGTCCTGAACCTCTCTGATCAGGACATCCATTCTAATATTAGTTGAATCAGTATCTGGACACAACTATTGAAGCTATTTTCTTGTTGTTGTAACAACTGCCTGTGGAACTATTTTTAGTTTGAGAGTGACAGTCGGGGGAGAGAGACATGAGAGAAAAAGAGAGATGGGTAGAGAGTAGAGACAGGGGACATAATGTAGGGTAGGAGGGATAGACAGAGACAGATGGATAGAGGCTGTGTTAAAGAGACAGGTGGGTTGGGACAGGAGGCACCAGTGCCCGGCAAACTTTTATAGTGTTTCTGGAAAATTATTGGTGTTACAAAAACATATTTTTTTACTGTTTATATAGGAGATTACAGAAGAGTAAGGAAGAGGGAGAAAGGTGACATTTAAAAAAAGAGGACAGGTGTTTGACAGATAGACTCAAGTCCAGAGTACAAGTGAGGGAGAAGTTAGGGAAGGCTGGCAGAGAACCGACCTCCAGAAGCCAGGCCTGTAGTGGAGCCTGTTGAGTCTTCAGCCCCTCATTCTCCTGACGTAGACTGTCCAGCTCTCGCTGAACCTCACACACCTGTAAACCACACCATCACGCCGGGCACACAAGACCATCAGATAACAAGGAAAGACGCATCCTTTACAAACAGACAATGTCAAAAGCTGACCGCTTCAGGAATACAAGTTTCTTGGGAATTATATGTGGAGGTAAGCTTTCCTTTTCTACACAGGTTGATACTATTGATGTAGAGGGATAATGTAACTCAACCAATACAACCAATCAGAAACCAGCTAGCCAACCAATCAGAAACCAGCTAGCCAACCAATCAGAAACCAGCTAGCCAACCAATCAGAAACCAGCCAGCCAACCAATCAGAAACCAGCTAGCCAACCAATCAGAAACCAGCCAGCCAACCAATCAGAGCATGTGTCAAAGTAGATCCTCCTGTTAGATGACCTTGTTCTGAGCAGAGAGTAGCTCCTGATGCATCACGTCCAGCTCTCTCTTCAGAGCAGTCTTCTCCTGTTCCACAGTCTTCCCCACGCTGGACTGGCCCTGCTGTTTCTGCTGCTTCGCGGTTAAGATGGCTGCCTCCAGCTGTGAGGAGATGATACAGGGTTTGAAAGAGTTATTCATGCGCAGGGTGTACCGCTCTCCTCTAAGCCTCAAACTTAAAAGATCTTGAGACATCAAGTCAGATCTGATTGTGTTGATATTTTGTCAAACGGATGAATGAGTCTGTCACATCCATCCATCCCTTCCTCTGTAAGCTCACCTTTTCCCTGGTGTGGTGGAGCTCCATGGTCAGCCTCTCGTTCTCCTGCCTCAGCTGCTGCTGTTCCTGTTCCACCAGCCTGGCCAGCTCATCCTGGTACAGCTTCTTTTGCTGGCTCTGGTATCCGCTGGAGTGCAGGGCCATCTCCAGAACCTGGTTCTGATTCAGGAAAACCCATCAGACGTCACAATAACAAATCAGCTGAGAGACTTGAGCATTCTCTGACACATAGAAATATACTATAAGGGACAAAGCTGCTCGAGCCGCAGCAATTTGACTGGATGGCCGTTCTAGTATTTCTATACCAACCGAACCACCATTCGTTATAGTGATTAGAGAAATAGAATGATTAGAACTGACCAACCTGAAGCCAGCCAATGAACTAACCAATCAACCAACCTGAAGCTAGCCAGCCAACCTGAAGCTAGCCAGCCAACCTGAAGCCAGCCAGCCAACCTGAAGCCAGCCAGCCAACCTGAAGCCAGCCAGCCAACCTGAAGCCAGCCAGCCAACCTGAAGCCATCCAGCCAACCTGAAGCCAGCCAGCCAACCTGAAGCCAGCCAGCCAGCCAGCCAGCCAGCCAACCTGAAGCCAGCCAACCTGAAGCCAGCCAACCTGAAGCCAGCCAGCCAACCTGAAGCCAGCCAGCCAACCTGAAGCCAGCCAGCCAACCTGAAGCCAGCCAGCCAACCTGAAGCCAGCCAACCTGAAGCCAGCCAACCTGAAGCCAGCCAACCTGAAGCCAGCCAACCTGAAGCCAGCCAACCTGAAGCCAGCCAACCTGAAGCCAGCCAGCCAGCCAGAAGCCAGCCAGCCAGCCAGCCAACCTGAAGCCAGCCAACCTGAAGCCAGCCAACCTGAAGCCAGCCAACCTGAAGCCAGCCAACCAACCAACCTGAAGCCAGCCAGCCAACCAACCAACCTCAAGCCAGCCAACCTGAAGCCAGCCAACCAGCCAGCCAACCAACCAACCTGAAGCCAGCCAACCAACCAACCTGAAACCAGCCAACCAACCAACCTGAAACCAGCCAACCAACCAACCTGAAACCAGCCAACCAACCAACCTGAAACCAGCCAATCAACGTGTCATCATAGTAGTCCTCACCTTGTCGTTGCCGTTCTGCAGCTGTTTGCGCAGTGACATCACTTCCTGTTTGAGGGCGTCCTTCTCTTGCCGTGACACGCGGAGGTCTGACTTGAGACGGGCGCTCTGGAGGTCAACAGACTGCAGGCTTTCCTCCAACACCTGGTTCTGAAAGAAACCACCTGGTCAAAATTCCCCTAACTTTCCTTTAAATTCCCAATTTTTCCAGAAATCCTGGTTGGAGGAGTGCGGATTTCCTGATTATTCCCTTGTGATTCAGGAATCCTCCAACCAGGATTTCTCGGAAACTTGGGAACTTTACATGAATACTGGCTGACACTGCAAAGCATATTGACTAAACGCACAAATCAACAGGAGTCATAAAATTAGTGAATTTTTGCGTAATTAAATTAGAAATACTTAATTGTCCTTGCAATGTTGAAGTGTGTCTTTGGCTTGACACACACAGAATATACTGTAAGTTATAAATGATGATGATATTGAATGAAAGTAGACACTATTTTAATTGTAGATCATTACTGTGTCATAAGTGGTTGAAGAGGGTACGTCCCAAAAGGCACCCTCTATTCCCTATAACAGTGCACTACTATTGGCCAGGCAGTGTAAAAGGTTGCCCCGACTGAACAGAGCATCCTTACTCTCTCCTGAGACTTGGCTAGCTGGTTGCGTAATCCCTGGGTTTGTTTTTCCAAAGCCTTGCGCTCCTGCAGGAGGGAGGAGAGCCGGCACTCTACAGCCCCCATCTTAGCTACCTACAGGTGGACACAGTGAAGAAGAGTGTGGTTTTATGTACCGAATAACCAATTTAACCATAATGTACCGAAACCCCTGCATCCATGTGTAACATACTGTATATAATATACAGAAACTGCAAGTAGGTCTCTCTTGCAAAATACTAAACTAACCTGGATAAATAAAAGTTTAATACAAATTTAAAAAAAATAGTGAGTTAAATTATTATATTAGATTTTTACTACATAATGTTTATCATCTGCTCACATCTCACCTTATCTCTGAGGGTATTGAGTTGTAGCACCAGCTGGGCCTTGCCCTCCTTTAGTAGTACAGTCCCTTCCACAGCGTTGGTTAGCTCCGCCTCCAAGGCAGACACACACACTGCCATCTGATACAGGAGAACAAGTCGTTAGCCAATAGTGGTACAGTCCCTTCCACAGCGTTGGTTAGCTCCGCCTCCAGGGCAGTCACACACACTGCCATCTGATGGCAGTCAGACCCCCCCCCCCCGGGACTGAGTTTGCCACGACTTCACCCGACTCTGGGAAGTTGAGAAGGGCTTCACTGCCAAAATCCTGAACCATCCACCTACTCATCACTTACCTTCATCCTCTCACCCTCCGGTACAGTACATTGCTGGTCTCTGACAGCTTCCTGTCTCTCACTCTGTCTGAGCAGTTCCCCCAGCTGTTGGCTCAACCCCTCCACTCCTGCTGCATTCTGGGCGTTCTTCTCCGACAGCAGCCCGTTCTCATCCTCCAGCTGCTGACTGCGGAGACGAAGCACTGAGATCTACGGGGGGGGGGGGGGGGGGGGGGGTGCAGGTTTAGGGGTCGTCCCAAATGGAACCCTATATAGCACCCTATTCCCTGGTCAAAAGTAGTTCACTATATTGAGAAAAATGGCATGTTTCTGACACCGATCTAGATTTATTAGAGTTGCCATGTATTGCCAGTGTTAGCACAAAGGAACAACGGTCTTAAGTGCAATGCACAGCCCCTAGAACCAAGTCAAAGGTTAACATTAATATCGCTAATAAAGTCAGTTGGTTTACTCCCGCCCTATCCGTCTCGTGAAACTCCCGCCCTACCCGTCTCGTGAAACTCCCGTCCTACCTGTCTCTTGAAACTCTCTGCCTTCTTTTGCGCAGAAATCTTCTCCTTCCTGAAATGCTCCAGTTTGAAGCTAAGATAGGGGGAGAAGAAAAGTGCAAGTTCAACGACCCAATGAAATGTAAAATATAAATTGTACGATACTACGGGGCTTCGATACTCTACATCAGTGTTTCAGTCCTGGTCCTGGGGACTTAGTGGTACACATTTGAGTTTTTGCCCTAGCTCTAACACACCTGCTCATTCCACTAATCAAAGGCTTGATAAGCTGATTAGTTTAATCAGGTGTGTAAGTGCTAGCAGTGATGTAGTGGCTAACCTCACTAGGGTAGGGGGCAGTATTTTCACCTCCGGATGAAAAGCATGCCCTAAACTGCCTGCTCCTCAGGCCCAGAAGCTAGGATATGCATATAATTAGTAGATTTGGATAGAAAACACTCCAAAGTTTCTAAAACTGTTAAAATAATGTCTGAGTATAACAGAACTGAAATGTCAGTCAAAAAAACCTGAGAGAAAAAAAAACCTACTTCCTGGATGGATTTGTTTGTTGAGATCTAGTGGAACCCATAGGAAGTGCAATTTGAATCATAAGTCAATGGAATCTGTATAGGCTGTCAATGGAAAACTACAAACATAAATCCATCCAGGAAGTATTTTTTTTTTCTCAGGTTTTTTTGACTGCCAGGCTTGTATTCTGAAAAATGAGGGAGTAAGACCACTGAGTGAGTGGACACTGCAGTGTCCCAGAGGTTTTTCATGCGCGACCGAGAGCGAGCCTTTCTTGTTTTCCTTTTATATTGACAAAGCTTTTGTCCGGTTGAAATATTATTGATTATTATGACTAAAAACAACCTGAGGATTGATTATAAACATCGTTTGACATGTTTCTACGAACTTTACTGATACTTTTCAGATGTTTTGACTGCCTTTGAGCCCGTGAATTACTGAACAAAACGCAAACAAAACAGAGGTTTTTTGGAGGGACTTTATCGAACAAAACAAACATTTAAACGGGAGTCTTGTGAGTGCAACCATATGAAGATCATCAAAGTGATACACAAGTCAGAAATAGCGATAAAATTTAACTCCTCTACTTGGCTTGTAACTGTTTGTAATGGGGGCGGCAGGGTAGCCTAGTGGTTAGAGCGTTGGACTAGTAACTGGAAGGTTGCAAGTTCAAACCCCAATCTGTCGTTCTGCCCCTGAACAGGCAGGTAACCCACTAGGCCGTCATTGAAAATAAGAATTTGTTCTTAACTGACTTGCCTAGTAAAATAAAATGTTAAAAAAGTAATTTGTCCGCTGGGCGCTGTTCTCAGATAATCGCATGGTATGCTTTCGCCATAAAGCCTTTTTGAAATCTGACACCGTGCTTGGAATAACAAGAAGTTAATCTTTAAACCGATGTATAACATGTTTTATACATTTTTATAATGAGTATTTCTGTTTTTGAATTTGGCACTCTGCAATTTCACTGAATGTTGGCCAGGTGGGACGCTACGGTCCCTTAGAGGTAAAAAAAAAAAAAAGTGGATAAACTCTGATCGGCAGTTAGTGAAGAAAGTGGTGCTCCCTATACTTTCAATGCATTTTTCAGGGCAAAAGGTGAGTAACCTGCATTTACTTGCGTTTAACCTCCACTACACCAGGGAAGATTGCTAGGGTAATTAAATTAAAATGGTCCCCAGGAGCAGGAAACTGATGTCCTTGAACATGAGGTTTCTCACAGCATCTCCTTCTGGCTGTCTTTCAGGTACTCTTCCTTCAGCGTTGACATCTTCTGTGTGAGTAAAAGGTTCTCCTCTACTAGGCGACCCACCTCACACCTACAGCCAACAGAGGAAAACAAAGTCAGGAACAGAAGATCTGTACTATGAAACAAAGTAAAAAGCTGTGGAGCTTAAAGGAAATGTGGGGCAAAAAGGCAAACTCAGCACCATGTTTCATTACAAAACCCACTGATATTGCAAACTACTTTAATGATTTTTATATATATATATATAAATATCATATATAAAAAAAATCATTAAAGTAGTTTGCAATATCAGTGGGTTATGTAATGAAACATGGTGCTGAGTTTGCCTTTTTGCCCCACATTTCCACAATATTTCCACAATAAATAAATATATATAGCCTGGCGAAGCGGTTTCATGCACTGACTGAATGGAAGCTGACAATGACCTTTTTACGTCCTTTGTCTCAGGAAGAAATGACTAGTCCACACTGTCCGAGACCAAGCTAAGTACAAATATATCCGACACAGAGACAAGACCGAGACACTCACTATGTGGTCTCCAGACAGGTCTCTACTACTACAACACTGACATTAAGTAAACATGCTTAAGGTTTTTTATCAAGAATGCAGGTTTGTAATGGACAAATAGTCAATGCTGGGACATAAACCCTAAACAATGTAACAAAGGAAATTGATTATAAGCCGATTCAATTAGAGTTAGACAGTCTTACCTCTTCTCAGCGATGTCTTCCCGCAGTTTATCCAGTAGACTGCTGAGCTGTTCCCTCTCCTCATGGTGTTTGGCACTCAGTTCCTGCATGGCCCGTCTGTGGGCCTCCTTTAGGCTCTGCCTCTCCTCCTGCAGCCGCTCCTGAAACACCCCCTCATATTCCTCCTCCAGCTGGAGTCTCTCCCTGTCCCAGTCCTCCCTCAGCCTCCTCTCAGTTTCCTCCTGCTGCTTCAGGCGCTCCTCGGCTAACCTGGTGAGGAGAGCCGCCTCACGACACTGCTGAAGCCGAGCTCGTTCCAGCTCCCACTGCTCAGTGAGCCTGGCCTCCCTGTTCTGCTGCTCCTTGACTAGTCGTAACATCGCCTCCTCTAACATGGTCTGCAGCGACTCGTTACTCTGCTTGTTCAACTGAGCCTTCTCCCTCTCCCACTCCTCCATGAGTCTCATCTCCACCTCCTCTATCTCAACCTTCACTGTCTCCTCGTGGCTCTGCTGCAACTCCAGCTTCTCCCTCTCCCACTCCTCCAACAGCCTCATCTCCACCTCCGCTCTCTCCTCCTGTAGCTTCCCCCGCTCTTCTTCCATCCTGGTCAAAAGGATCTCTTTGTGCTCCTCGTCCAGCTTGTTGAGTTCCGCAGCATGTAGTTTCCTTAGCTCCTGCATCTCTGTGTCCAGGCTCAACTCACCTTTCGCCTGTTGGGCCTCTAGGAGCTGCTCCTCCAAGGAGGCAGCCTGGGTGTGTGCCTCTAGGAGCTGCTCCCCCAGGGAGGCAGCCTGGGTGTGGGCCTCTAGGAGCTGCTGCTCCAGGGAGGCAGCCTGGGTGCGGGCCTCTAGGAGCTGCTGCTCCAGGGAGGCAGCCTGGGTGCGGGCCTCTAGGAGCTGCTCCCCCAGGGAGGCAGCCTGGGTGCGGGCCTCTAGGAGCTGCTCCCCCAGGGAGGCAGCCTGGGTGCGGGCCTCTAGGAGCTGCTCCCCCAGGGAGGCAGCCTGGGTGTGGGCCTCTAGGAGCTGCTCCCCCAGGGAGGCAGCCTGGGTGTGGGCCTCTAGGAACTGCTGCTCCAGGGAGGCAGCCTGGGTGCGGGCCTCTAGGAGCTGCTGCTCCAGTCTGCTCACCTAATATAATCAAATAATGGAATATATGCCATTTACCAGACTTATCACTGAGCGCATACATTTTTGCATGGGTGGCCCCAGCAAGAATCGAACCCATGATTCCCCGCATGTGCCATGCTTTAACCAACTGGGTCCCACAGTCCTCTACTCACTTCTTCCTCTTGCTGTTGCTCCAGCTCTTCCATCTCCCCAGCCTGCCTCTGCTCCAAGCCAGCCCGCTCCTCCTCTGCCTGCTCTAGCTGGGCCTGGAGCTCCAGGGCTCTGTTCTGGCTGCTGGACATCTCACCGTGTAGAGCCTGGATCTCCTCCATGTAGTGCAGAGACAAGGCTGCCTTCTGGGTCTCCAGGTCCGTCTTCTGCTCCTCCACCTTCTGGTCAAATTCACTCACCTGTAATGGCACGGGGATAAATCATATTCAGCTGTAACAGAACAAAACAATGCAGTGTGGTCTGTGTGGCCCAGGTTTGTGGTTAGAGCCGCTGACCCTGGCGTACACACACACACACACAATCTGTCTCTGATAAAGGAGTGGGGACTGACCCATCTAGCTACACCCAATCCGTCTCTGATAAAGGAGTGAGGACTGGCCCATCTAGCTACACCCAATCCGTCTCTGATAAAGGAGTGGGGACTGCCCCATCTAGCTACACCCAATCTGTCTCCGATAAAGGAGTGAGGACTGCCCCATCTAGCTACACCCAATCTGTCTCCGATAAAGGAGTATGAACTGCCCCAGCTAGCTACACCCAATCTGTCTCCGATAAAGGAGTGGGGACTGCCCCATCTAGCTACACCCAATCTGTCTCCGATAAAGGAGTGGGGACTGCCCCATCTAGCTACACCCAATCTGTCTCCGATAAAGGAGTATGGACTGCCCCAGCTAGCTACACCCAATCTGTCTCTGAATTAAGTAAACATGGCACAGTGAAATACGGATTGCTTTAGGAAATTCTGTGGAAGCGCGGCTAGATATTCAAGTGTCACCTTGCTCTCCAGCTGAGCCTGTAGCTCCTCCATCTCTTGGAGGTGCTTCTCTTTCAGCCTCTCCAGCATCATCTCTGCCTCCAGACTCATGTTGAACAATGGCTGGCCCTCCTCCAAGCCCAGGCCTGAGGACAATCAAATGCATTTTTTCTCCCCATCAGCAGTTGTCACAAAGTTTGTTTGTTTTGTTACAGATACCCAGCATAAAACCTCAAACAAGCAACGCAGGATGTACAGGGGCCAGGATAAACTCCCTCGAAGGAAGGAAACCTAGAGGGGAACCAGGCTCAGAGGGATGGCCAGTCCTCTTCTGGCTGTACTGGCAAACAGACAGGTGAGGAAGGAACTACTAACAAGCTCTCATGTTCTTTAGCTAATCAATGTGTTTGACTACATAGCTGTGGTAACGGGGCAAAATCACTGATCTAAAAATAAAATAAATATATTTTTAAACTCTTTCCATCCAAATAACTAGTATTTACGTGATCAAGATAAACAATTCAACATCTTGCCTTGCTCAAGCAGCATCTCTATGACCTTCAGATACCCTGCAAACGTCTATTCTGAAGGTCATAGGGCATGTCAGGGGACTTTCAGAGTAGACGTTTGCAGGGTACCCCCCCCCCCAAACCTACGTTCTGCTTCAATGTACCTGGGTCTGACTCCATGCCAGGACTCGTACTCCCCAGCTCCTCGGAGAGCGAGGGTTTGAGACAGGGCTGAGAGGTTCGGCCCAAGTTGTGGTACTCCTGCAGTTCTGCTTGAAGCTCGTCAATACGATCCTGTAGCTCCTGTCTCAAAACAACACATCCACAATAAAAAAATCAGTCAAAATAAATAGTATTATTTTATTTTTAAAATAAATAGGCAACCTACCTCTGAAGTAGTATATTTACAGATAATTGATGGATTGACTGAGTTTTAAATTATTAATTGATGGATTGACTGAGTTAATGATTAGTTGATGGTTTGACTGATAGTTTTAATGATTAGTTGATGGATTGGTTCCAGTGAGACCTATTACCCGGCCCTGCCCCAGCGTGCCCCAGCCCCGGCGTGCCCCAGCCCCGGCGTGCCCCTGCCCCGGCGTGCCCCGGCGTGCCCCTGCCCCGGCGTGCCCCTGCCCCGGCGTGCCCCAGCCCCGGCGTGCCCCTGCCCCGGCGTGCCCCAGCCCCGGCGTGCCCCTGCGTGCCCCAGCCCCATCGTGCCCCAGCCCCGGCGTGCCCCGGCGTGCCCCGGCGTTCCCCGGCGTGCCCCGGCCCCGGCGTTCCCCGGCCCCGGCGTGCCCCTGCCCCGGCGTGCCCCTGCCCCGGCGTGCCCCTGCCCCAGCGTGCCCCTGCCCCGGCGTTCCCCAGCCCCGGCGTGCCCCTGCCCCGGCGTGCCCCAGCGTGCCCCTGCCCCGGCGTGCCCCTGCCCCGGCGTGCCCCTGCCCCTGCGTGCCCCTGCCCCGGCGTGCCCCTGCGTGCCCGTGCTTACCCGGCACTGTTCCTCATAGCTGCTGCGGAGCCGTCCGAGACGCTCCTCCTGTAGGAAGAACTCTGCACTGCCCGGGTCCAGATCCCCAAACTGAGGAAAACAGAACCAGAACTTCTTACAGACAGATACTTCAGAATAGATAGTCTCATTCCATTAGGCAGAACTGAAAAATGTGCGACAGATTACTATGGACATCTATGTATATTATTGAAACGGGGCCCTTTGCGACTGCTAGCCCCGAAAGCAGTTCATGTCAATACACATTACAGCAGGAGAGAAAGGTCTTTACCTTCTCCTTCAGGATGTTATCCAGGTTCTTCTGCAGTTCGCGGACTTGGCTTTCTGCCGCCAACAGTTTCTCAGTGCTGACCAGTAGCTCCATCTCCAGACACCTACTTTCCTGAAGTTAGAGTGAGGGTTAACCGTGAGAAGTGAGGGTTAACCGTGAGGAGTGAGGGTTAACCGTGAGGAGTGAGGGTTAACCGTGAGGAGTGAGGGTTAACCGTGAGGAGTGAGGGTTAACCGTGAGGAGTGAAGGTTAACCGTGAGGAGTGAGGGTTAACCGTGAGGAGTGAGGGTTAACCGTGAGGAGTGAGGGTTAACCGTGAGGAGTGAGGGTTAAGCGTGTGGGTTCAAATAAAATGTGTATATTTGTTGTCACATATTTAGCAAACAACAGGTGTAGACTACAGTGAAATGCTTACTGCCTGGGGCTTTGCCAACGATGGAAAATTTTAAAACAATGCCACGGCTATTTACAGGAAGTACCAGCTAATGCCACGGCTATATACAGGAAGTACCAGCTAATGACACGGCTATATACAGGAAGTACCAGCTAATGCCACGGCTATTTACAGGAAGTACCAGCTAATACCACGGCTATATACAGGAAGTACCAGCTAATGCCACGGCTATATACAGGAAGTACCAGCTAATGCCACGGCTATATACAGGAAGTACCAGCTAATGCCACTGCTATATACAGGAAGTACCAAGTAATGCCACGGCTATATACAGGAAGTACCAGCTAATGCCACGGCTATATACAGGAAGTACCAGGTAATGCCACGGCTATATACAGGGAGTACCAGCATTGAGTTGATGTGCAGGGGTAAGCGGTAATTGAGGTAGATATGTACAGTTGAATTTGGAAGTTTATATACACTTAGGTTGGCGTCATTAAAACTGGTTTTTCAACCCCTCCAAACACTATAGTTTTGGCAAGTTGGTTAGGACATCTACTTTGTGCATGAAAAGTAATTTTTCCAACAATTGTTTACAGACAGATTATTTAACTGTATCACAATTCCAGTGGGTCAGATGTTTACATACACTAAGTTGACTGTGGCTTTAAACAGCTTGGAAAATTCCAGAAAATGATGTCATGGCTTTAGAAGCTTCTGATAGGCTAATTGACATAATTTGAGGTCAATTGGAGTCAATTGGAGGTGTACCTGTGGATGTACTTCAAGGCCTACCTTCAAACTCAGGGCCTCTTTGCTTGACATCATGGGAAAATCAAAAGCAATCAGCCAAGACCTCAGGAAAGAAATTAGTTCATCCTTGGGAGCAATTTCCAAACGCCTGAAGGTACCACGTTCATCTGTACAAACAATAGTACGCAAGTATAAACACCATGGGACCACGCAGCCGTCATACCGCTCAGGAAGGAGACGCGATAGAGATGAATGTACTTTGATGCGAAAAGTGCAAATCAATCCCAGAACAACAGCGAAGGACCTTGTGAAGATGCTGGAGGAAACAGGTACAAAAGTATCTATACCCACAGTAAAAACGAGTCCTATATCGACATAACCTGAAAGGCCGCTCAGCAAGAAAGAAGCCACTGCTCCAAAACCGCCATAAAAAAGCCAGACTACGGTTTGCAACTGCACATGGGGACAAAGATGGTACTTTTTGGAGAAATGTCCTCTGGTCTGATGAAACAAAAATATAACTGTTTGGCCATAATGACCATCATTATGTTTGGAGGAAAAAGGGGGAGATTTGCAAGCCGAAGAACACCATCCCATCAGTGAAGCATGGGGGTGGGAGCATCATGTTGTCGGGGTGCTTTGCTGCAGGAGGGACTGGTGCACTTCACAAAATAGATGGCATCATGAGGGTGGAAAATTCTGTGGATATATTGAAGCAACATCTCAAGACATCAGTCAGGAAGTTAAAGCTCGTTCGCAAATGGGTCTTCCAAATGGACAATGACCCCAAGCATACTTCCAAAGTTGTGTCAAAATGGCTTAAGGACAACAAAGTCAAGGTATTGGAGTGGCCATCACAAAGCCCTGACCTCAATCCCATAGAAGATTTGTGGGCAGAACTGAAAAAGCAAGGAGGCCAACCAACCTGACTCGGTTACATCAGCTCTGTCAGGAGGAATGGGCCAAAATTCACCCAACTTATTGTGGGAAGCTAATGGAAGGCTATCCTAAACGTTTGACCCAAGTTAAACAATTTAAAGGAATGCTACCAAATACTAATTGAGTGTATGTAAACTTCTGACCTACTGGGAATGTGATGAAAGAAATAAAAGCTGAAAGAAATCTCTACACTATTATTCTGACATTTAAAATTAAAATAAAGTGGGGATCCTAACTGAACTAAGACAGGGAATTTTTACTAGAATTAAATGTCAGGAATAGTGAAAAAAACAAGTTTGAATGTATTTGGCTAAGGTGAGTGTAAACTTCTGACTTCAACTGTACATATAGGTAGGGGTGAAGTGACTAGGCAACAGGATAGACAGAGCAGCAACAACAACTTGTGTGGTAAATGTGGGGTCAGTATGCATGTATGGGATATGTTACGTGGAGTGGGTGTATGTAGTGTGTGTCATTGTAGCTAGTGTCATGGCTTGGGTGTAGAAGGTGTTCAGGGTCCTGTTGGTTCCAGACAGTAGCACGGAGAACAGTCTATTTATTGGGTGTCTGGAGTCTGAATTAGTTTGTACCTTCCTCTGACACCCCCTGGTATAGAGGTCTTAGATGGCATGGGAACTCGGGCCCCAGTGATGTACTGGGCCATGATCACCATCTGCCGCGCCTTGCCGTGGGCTGCCTTTCAGCTGCCGTACCAGGCGGTGATGCAGCCAGTCAAGATGCTCTCAACGATGCAGCTGTTGAACTCTATGAGGATTTAAGGGGCCGTGCCAAATCTTTTCAGCCTTCTGACGGGGAATAGGTGCTGTCGTGCTCTCATCACGAGTATGTTTGTGTGTTTTTGACCATGATAGATCCTTATTGATGTTAGTTACCGTGAGTGAGATGTGGTCTGTGTTAGTTACCGTGAGGGAGTGAGATGTGGTCTGTGTTAGTTACCGTGAGGGAGTGAGATGTGGTCTGTGTTAGTTACCGTGACAGTAAGTGAGTGGTGGTCTGTGTTAGTTACCGTGACAGTGAGTGTTAGGTGGTCTGTGCTAGTTACTGTGACCGTGAGTGAGTGGGGGTCTGTGTTGGTTACCGTGACAGTGAGTGAAAGGTAGTCTGTGTTGGTTACCGTGACAGTGAGTGAAAGGTAGTCTGTGTTGGTTACCGTGACAGTGAGTGAGAGGTGGTCTGTGTTGGTTACCGTGACAGTGAGTGAGAGGTGGTCTGTGTTGGTTACCGTGACAGTGAGTGAGAGGTGGTCTGTGTTGGTTACCTTGACAGTGAGTGAGAGGTGATCTCTGAGGAAGGTCTCGTCGTCTCTGATCTTCTCCATCTCTGCCTCCAGTTTCTCTTTCTGCTGCTGAATCTGGTCCATCTCTTTAATGAGCTCTGACCTGACAGACACCAGCTTCTCCCTGTGTTCCTGCTCCAGCTTCCTGCAGGACAAACACAGGGGAGGGGTAAACATTCAATTTGATCCCATTTCATTTGACTCCATTCCTTAGATTCACCCCAATTTATTTTGCTGTCATTTTTACCCCCTTTTCGTGATTACGGGCTCCAGGAGAGGCGAAGGTCGAGTCATGCATCCTCCGAAACATAACACCCGCTCGCTTAACCCGGGAAGCCAGATGCACCAAGGTTGTCGGAGGAAACACCGTTCAACTGACGACCGCTTTCAGCCTGCAGGCGCCCGGCCCGCCACAAGGAGTCGCCAGAGCGCGATGAGCAAAGTAAATCCCCCCAAACCACTCCCCTAAAGACGCTGGGCCAATGGGACTCCCGGTCACGTCCGGTAATGACGCCATAACACTGCGATGTACAAAATCTTAATTTATCCCCTCAGGGACATTTAAGAAAGACATTGCCAGGTTACAAGTACCATACATACAATACAAATTAAAACAACAGCCATCAATGACTGAATGGGTCGAAGAGGTCACGGGAACTCTAACAGAGGTTGAGGTCACGGGAACGCTAACAGAGGTTGAGGTCACGGGAACGCTAACAGAGGTTGAGGTCACGGGAACGCTAACAGAGGTTGAGGTCACGGGAACGCTAACAGAGGTTGAGGTCACGGAACGCTAACAGAGGTTGAGGTCACGGAAACATTACCTGAGGTTGAGGTCATTCATGCGTTCGATGGCAGAGTGATGCTCGTCCACCTCAGCAGCCAGCTGGGTTTTTAACTTGTCGGCTTTGTCCAGGTCAGAGCGAATCTTCTCTTTCTCTCTGCGTTCATGATCAACACGCTCGCTGGGGGGGGGGAACACGGAAGCTAATCAAAACACTATACAACCATTTAGAATGTTACAAAACATAGTGTTACGTCAAAAGATCTAACTCCAACACTGATCTACTATTTTGAATGATATGAACATAGGAGACTGTTCTTATCTTCCACTCAGATTAGGAGCCGTGTAGATTTCTACT
Source organism: Oncorhynchus clarkii lewisi (assembly GCF_045791955.1). Lineage (NCBI taxonomy): Eukaryota > Metazoa > Chordata > Actinopteri > Salmoniformes > Salmonidae > Oncorhynchus > Oncorhynchus clarkii. Next base: position 41,508,767 of record NC_092171.1, on the reverse strand, counting down.
GGTCACAGTAAGCGTCTGATTATGGTGCATCTGTGTGGGCATGTGTATTCCAGTATGTCTATTGTTTATGAGCAATAGGGCTGCAAAATTAACCATTCAAAATATTATTACTGCATTGTTGGAGCTAGGAACACAAGCATTTAGTTAGATACTACTGCACTGTTGGAGCTAGGAACACAAGCATTTAGTTAGATACTACTGCACTGTTGGAGCTAGGAACACAAGCATTTAGTTAGATATTACAGCACTGTTGGAGCTGGGAACACAAGCATTTAGTTAGATACTACTGCACTGTTGGAGCTAGGAACACAAGCATTTAGTTAGATACTACTGCACTGTTGGAGCTGGGAACACAAGCATTTAGTTAGATATTACAGCACTGTTGGAGCTGGGAACACAAGCATTTAGTTAGATACTACTGCACTGTTGGAGCTAGGAACACAAGCATTTAGTTAGATACTACTGCACTGTTGGAGCCAGGAACACAAGCATTTAGTTAGATACTACTGCACTGTTGGAGCTAGGAACACAAGCATTTAGTTAGATACTACTGCACTGTTGGAGCCAGGAACACAAGCATTTAGTTAGATACTACTGCACTGTTGGAGCTAGGAACACAAGCATTTAGTTAGATACTACTGCACTGTTGGAGCCAGGAACACAAGCATTTAGTTAGATACTACTGCACTGTTGGAGCCAGGAACACAAGCATTTAGTTAGATACTACAGCACTGTTGGAGCTAGGAGCACAAGCATTTAGTTAGATACTACTGCACTGTTGGAGCTAGGAACACAAGCATTTAGTTAGATACTACAGCACTGTTGGAGCTAGGAACACAAGCATTTAGTTAGATACTACAGCACTGTTGGAGCTAGGAACACAAGCATTTAGTTAGATACTACTGCACTGTTGGAGCTGGGAACACAAGCATTTAGTTAGATACTACTGCACTGTTGGAGCCGAGAACACAAGCATTTAGTTAGATACTACTGCATTAGATACTACTGCACTGTTGGAGCTAGGAACACAAGCATTTAGTTAGAGCTAGGAGCTAGGAACACAAGCATTTAGTTAGATACTAACTACTGCACTGTTGGAGCCAGGAACACAAGCATTTAGTTAGATACTACTGCACTGTTGGAGCTAGGAACACAAGCATTTAGTTAGATACTACTGCACTGTTGGAGCTAGGAACACAAGCATTTAGTTAGATACTACTGCACTGTTGGAGCTAGGAACACAAGCATTTAGTTAGATACTACTGCACTGTTGGAGCTGGGAACACAAGCATTTAGTTAGATATTACTGCACTGTTGGAGCTAGGAACACAAGCATTTAGTTAGATATTACTGCACTGTACGTGACCAATACAATTTGATTTGAAAATCCCGGTAGTTTTCCCAAAATTAACAGGATTTCCAGAAATCGTTGGAAGAATTTGGATTTCCTGCGTTTCCCCTCCTGATTATGGGAATTTTCCAAATCGGCATTTCTTGAAAACCAGGACATTTTGGGGACGTTACTGGCATTTTGCAAACCTAAACACCAGTGTAAAAATCTCCTCATACTCACAGTAGGTTTCTGATCTCAGCCTTAAAGCTGGCCAGTAGGTTTCTGATCTCAGCCTTAAAGCTGGCCAGTAGGTTTCTGATCTCAGCCTTAAAGCTGGCCAGTAGGTTTCTGATCTCAGCCTTAAAGCTGGCCTGTAGGTGTCTGATCTCAGCCTTAAAGCTGGCCAGTAGGTATCTCCTCATACTCACAGTAGGTTTCTGATCTCAGCCTTAAAGCTGGCCAGTAGGTTTCTGATCTCAGGCTTAAAGCTGGCCAGTAGGTACTGATATCAGCCTTAAAGCTGGCCAGTAGGTGTCTGATCTCAGGCTTAAAGCTGGCCAGTAGGTTTCTGATCTCAGCCTTAAAGCTGGCCAGTAGGTTTCTGATCTCAGCCTTAAAGCTGGCCAGTAGGTTTCTGATCTCAGCCTTAAAGCTGGCCAGTAGGTATCTCCTCATACTCACAGTAGGTACCTAATCTCAGCCTTGAAGCTGGCCAGTAGGTATCTCCCCATACTCACAGTAGGTATCTGATCTCAGCCTTAAAGCTGGCCAGTGCAGCCTGGTGGATCCCATTCTTAGTGACGAGGAGCTCGTTCTCCAGAGCCACAGTCAGCTCCCTGAGGTTCACTTTACCTTCCAGGTCAAAATCCAAGGCCTACAGAACAGACATAACTCCGTGTCAACATATCAAGCCCTCGAAATAGGGGATACAAATAAATACACTCAGGTGTAAAAACAACAACAACTTCGACTCAAGTGTGAGAGTTACATTGTGTATTGGGAAGGAGACTGGACACCATTATGTTCCAAACAGAGCATTATGGGTACTGTAGTATATCATACAGACCAGGCAACTGTAAACCTCGCCCATCCAGCACTCCGGGTAGACTTAAGAAAACACTCAAAGTATCTGAACAGACTCTTTCAACAGAGGTCTGATAGGCTAAAATAAAAATGGTGTGACCTGTAGTATCTCAGGGCTGTTCTCGATGCCCTCCTCCATCCAGGCATCCAGGACATCCTCGGCAGGAGTGGACCCTGTCCCATCGTCCAGAGTGGAGAACAGACACATCCTGATGGAGCTGGTCATACAGCTGGTCCTACGCCCCGTCTCATCAAACGGCTGTCAGGATGGACAGAAGGGGAAGGTCAAATTGTCTAATAAATATATTGACTCGGTCCTTTGTGTGTTCGTTCATGAGTGACTCAAAACAGGAAATTGTAATATTATTTCCTCCACAAAACATTTATTTATTTATTTTTTTAAAGTAGACAAGAGTAGACAAATCCCCAAACCATGTTAACCAGAGGCAAGTGTATCTATATCCATATGGCTTTGATGGTACAGTAGCCATGTCAGGGCACAACATGGATTAGAAGGTGAGGCACGCCCTTATTAAAAACATAGTTTATTATTCTGCAGATCCATGGTTAAAAACCATAGTGATTGTTTCGGTCAGAGAAGTTCAGAACGGAGGCCACAACATGGGAATTAGACCCGAGATGGGTTTCACTGTACCTGTGAGGAGTGTAGTCTTTTCAGCTGTCTGTAAGGTGTGGAGGCAGACGGGGTGGGGGGCTTGGCTTGGTTCAGAACCCAGGAAGTAAACGCCTGAACGCTCATGACCTCATCACCACTTAGAACCTGGAGGACATCCTCCGTCACCTGGAGAAAAAAAATAAACAACCATCAGAAATATTTCCCAGCGTCTACTCAGACTCTCAAACCTCCACTTTGGATATGTCCAAAATAGTACCCTATTCCATTATAGAGAATAGGATGCCATGTCATACCCTTTTCCCCTGGGGCTCCACCATATTACTTCCACCTTACAGATCTGCTAACATGGAAGGGGTTTAGGGCCGAGGGGAAGGGGTTTAGGGCCGAGGGGAAGGGGTTTAGGGCCGAGGGGAAGGGGTTTAGGGCCGAGGGGAAGGGGTTCAGGGCCGAGGGGAAGGGGTCTAGGGCCGAGGGGAAGGGGTCTAGGGCCGAGGGGAAGGGGTCTAGGGCCGAGGGGAAGGGGTCTAGGGCCGAGGGGAAGGGGTCTAGGGCCGAGGGGAAGGGGTCTAGGGCCGAGGGGAAGGGGTCTAGGGCCGAGGGGAAGGGGTCTAGGGCCGAGGGGAAGGGGTTTAGGGCCGAGGGGAAGGGGTTTAGGGCCGAGGGGAAGGGGTTTAGGGCCGAGGGGAAGGGGTTTAGGGCCGAGGGGAAGGGGTTTAGGGCCGAGGGGAAGGGGTTTAGGGCCGAGGGGAAGGGGTTTAGGGCCGAGGGGAAGGGGTTTAGGGCCGAGGGGAAGGGGTTTAGGGCCAAGAGGAAGGGGTTTAGGGCCAAGAGGAAGGGTTAGAGCCAAGAGGAAGGGTTAGGGAGTGAATTGAGACCTCCAAAGCAAAATGGGTTGAATCCCAAATGCCACCCCATTCCCCATCTAATGCACTATAAGAAATGGGGGGGCCATTTTGGACACACTCTTTCCTCACCTCCAGGCCCAGGTGGTCACAGAGAGCCAGTAGCTCATGGTGGCTGGCACATCCATCCCAGGGCATAACCAGCTCCTCACAGGCCTGTCGTAACCTCTCCTCCAGGCGATCTGACAGGGGCACTGTGGAGCCCCGCGGGGTGGAGGGGTCATCAGGGTTCCACAGGTGCAGCTGGCCTACCGACAGACAGAGATATTTTAAGATTGTTTTTACTATGGTAAAGACTTGCCTTAAGACCTCAACTCCTGTAAGGAACAGAGGTCCTTGACAAAATGTCCTCCGTCTCTCTCCTATGATCAGTGTTGTGGTCAATTCTACTTGAAATTGCAATTGACCCCAAACCTGACTTTCTGGGTATCTATTGAACATAATAAGTATCACAGCTTTCCACTCACCATCTGCCTCGTACTCGTCCGTACTGCTTTCATGAGCGTTCCAGCGCTGTGGAAGAAACATAACGTTACGCAAATGACTCATTAACTCAACTCAAAAATCAACACAACTTAAAAACATGCAGACAAGACAACCCACTTTCTCATGTGCAGGTCAGGTTGAGACAAGATGGGTGGGGGTTGCAGCTGGGTGGGGTTAGGGTGTGTGTGTCCAACGAAAAGGACAACAGAGCTATTGTGACGACACGGACCCCTCTGAAGGTCAAAGGTGAGCTCAAAGATGGCGATCATATCAGAGAATTAAAGAGAGAACAATCCATGTTGACAGAGCTGATTCAAACCCTCACTTCTCCAACTGTCTCCCTCTCTTTCAGGTCCTTTCAGTCATTCTATTTGTATATAAAAAAAAGTGAGCCAACACTACCAAAAAAAGATAAGAGCTTAAAAATGTATAAATAGCAGGACACTTTAAAGCAAAATCATTTAAAAATTGGTTGTTATAATACACATGATAAACAGAATAATAATTTCCTCGTTTCATAATTAGTGTTTGGTCAAGGGTCTATTGTCTGGGAGGGAACCACAGTGAAGGAATTTAGAACAGATGGGTCTCTACCACTCTTTATTCTATCACTGGGGGGGGGGCTCATTGTTCCTCTGTCAGAACCCCCCCGAAAAAACTCCCAAATCAGGCAGAGCCCCCTGACCCGTCCTCTGGTGCACCATGATAGTTCGTGGACACCAACTTTAAGCTCTCAACCCGCTCCACTACAGCCCCATCGATGAGAATGGGGTTGTGCTCGGTCCTCCTTTTCCTGTAGTCCACGATCAGCTCCTTTGTCCTGATCACATTGAGGGAGAGGTTGGTGTTCTGGCACCACACTGCCAGGTCTCCGTGACCTCCCTATAGGCTGTCTCATCATTGTCAGTGATCAGGCCTACGACTCAGCAAACTTGATGGTGCTGGAGTTGTGTTTAGCCACGCAGTCATGGGTGAACAGGGAGTACAGGAGGGGACTAAGCACGCACCCCTGGGGAGCTCCAATGTTGAGGATCAGTGTGGCAGATGTGTTTCTGAACAGGGAGTACACAGGAGGGGACTACGCACACGTGTTGAGGATCAGTACGGTAGATGTGTTGTTGCCTATCCTTACCACCTGGGGGTGCCAAGTCCAGGATCCAGTTTCAGAGGGAGGGGCTTAGTCCCAGGGTCATTAGCTTAGTGATGAGTTTTGAGGGCACTATGGTGTTGAACGTTGAGCTGTAACCAATGAACAGCATTTTCACGTAGGTGTTCCCTTTGTCCAGGTGGGAAAGGGCAGTGTGGAGTGCAATAGAGATTGCGTCATCTGTGGATCTGGGGCGGTATGCAAATTGGAGTGGGTCTAAGGGTTTCTGGGATAATGGTGTTGATGTGAGCCATTACCAGCCTTTCAAAGCACTTCATGGCTACAGATGTGAGTGCTACGGGTCGGAAGTCATTTAGGCAGGTTACCTTAGTGTTCTTGGGCACAGGCACTATGGTGGTCATGTTGGTATTACATACTCGGACAGGGAGAGGTTGAAAATGTCAGTGAAGACACTTGCTAGTTGGTCAGCGCATGCTCGCAGTACACGTCCTGGTAATTTGTCTGGCCCTGCGGCCTTGTGAATGTTGACCTGTTCAAAGGTCTTATAAATCGGCTGTCAATCGGCAGGTTTTTACCTCACGTTTCCTCTGTACGGTGGAGTAATGGTCCTCTGGCTCCTGCTGCCCTGTAGCCTCTGAGCTCACCACCTCTGAGAAGTCTGCGATGGTCTCAATGAACTCTGGTGTAGAGCGCCGGCCATAGCGTTTACTACCCCGCACAAACTTAGCTTGGACTGGCGAGTCTGTTGAGAAAGAGAATAAAATCTAAATTATAAAATGTCAAAAAACCTAGCGATTGTCACTTCTCCAGAAGTAATTCAATAATAAAATAATTTGCGCTCAGTTGGAACGAAAATCCTGATTGGAAAACTGAGCAGTGTTAATTTTGGCAGCTATTTTATACTTCGTTTTAAAAACTTTAATCTGAGTCAGTTAATAACTAAACTATTAGTTGACAAAAATACTGGACAATTTTTTTTTGAAGTTATTTTAGTCAGTGCATTTTCTATTTTTTGCTATCCCCTCATATACCATGGCAGGCAACATGAATTAACCATATAGGATAGAAAACCTACACATTCATGTGCTCCTTCAGATTGCCTTGCCCAACTAGGCCTGCTATCCCCTCATATACCATGGCAGGCAACATGATTGAACCATATAGGATAGAAAACCTACAGCTTCATCATGTGCTCCTTCAAATTGCCTTGCCCAACTAGGCCTGCTATCCCCTTATATACCATGGCAGGCAACATGAATGAACCATATAGGATAGAAAACCTACAGCTTAAACAATTTAGCTCTGATTTTCTCCTCATCAGAACTGTGTGTGTGTGTAACAAAATAATCGGAATTAGAAACAACTGAATAGTCCTGGCTGCGCATCAGTTCAAAAAAAAGAGACAGACGAGTGATTGAAGTGACCAGGAGCTGTGCGCGGGAGAGAGCGCCAGATCAACCGCGGCGCAACAGAAAGACGTAAAACATTTTTTTTTTTTTAAACGGCCAATGAGGATGAAATATTCTGCATGTGTGCTTATGATTGGACAAAACAGATTTAAAAAAAAAATGCGCTTCATGTCAAATTGAAGGTCCATTAGTGTCATGTAGATTATTCGAACTAAAATGATGTAATTTGTTTTTTTCCACGACGTCTCGTTATCGTTGATAGTTTGTCAGGAAAAATAGGTTGTTGAAAAGTTAATATTGACGAAATTAACACTGAAACACGAGGTGAATGTTTTCACTTTCATTCAGACGCCAACTGTGACTCATCAGAACACATTAGCTCAATGGACAGGAATTTGAAGCGAAGTCATATTTTAAAAAGCTAAGAGTGATTACCTGGTCCAAAACGTTGACAAGGACCGACTGATCTCGAACTGTTTGGCACCGACAGTGCCTTCAGAAAGTATTCACACCCCATGACATTTTCCACATTTTGTTGTGTTACAGCTTGAATTTTAAATTTATTAAATTGAGATTTTGGATCCCTGGCCTACACACACACACACCCCTAATGTCAAAGTGGAATTGTGTTTGAGTTTCTTTACAAATGAATTAAAATTCAAAAGCAGAAATGTCTTGAGTCAGGTCTTTATAACATACAGTGCCTTCAGAAAGTAGTCACACCCCTTGACTTTTCCCCACGTTGTTGTTGTTGTTGAATTTAAAATGTATTAAATTAAGTAAGTACTAGATCCAACACACTGAGGCGCAAAGCCAAATGCATCATGGGTCATAAACTACCAACTGACTGAGTAATTGGTAAACCTCCCTAGTCTTTGTGGTTGAATCTGTGTTTTAATTTGACTGAGGGACATTACAGATAATTGTATGTGTGGGGTATAAAGATGCTATAGAGATGCTCGTCCCGGTTGGTATGGCATTGAACCCTCATCGTGGTTAGTATGGTATAGAAATACAACTGTATTCATTCCTTACCAACGAAGCATTTGGCTATTGTTTGTTGGGTCTACTACTGATGCCAATTGTTTTACTTAACTAGGCAAGTCAGTTAAGAACAAATTCTTATTTTCAATGACGACCTAGGAACAGTGGGGTTAACTGCCTTGTTCAGGGGCAGAACAACAGATTTGTACCTTGTCAGCTCGGGGATTCGATCTAGCAACTGTCCGGTTACTAGTCCAACGCTCTAACCACTAGGCTACGCTGCCGCCCCCGTTTAGCTGGCATGGCAAGTATTGTAAATAGTGTTCATTGCATTGCTACTCTTTACAGAAATACAACCATCTGTAATCAAATTGGATTGGTAACCTCGCTCCTCAGCTTGAAATGCCTCCACCCGAGGCGGCGCCATCGAAGTAGTAGCTAAGACATTTAAGGGGGGTGGGGGGGTGTATTTGGGAGACAGGGGGTGAATAACAGTAAAGGTTTATGCGTGAGGAAGCTATACTGTTGATCATTGACGTTGGTCACATTTCACTCCTTCCTTACCCGGCTGTGGCGGTGCACATGTTGTCTCCTGACTGGACGTTGCTACTGCTGTCGTCGTTGACAACACCAGAATTAAAGCATTCTTGAACTGGTCAAAATCAACCTGAAACACAAACACACACACACATCCGCCATGAAACAGTCTTCCTGAATGTAAGGACTACTAGTAGCAATGTCATAAGGGTCAAATCCTAAAAGGTCCACTTCAGTGGTTGAGTATTACTTAGTCGTGAGGTCAACGGGACACCGACTATGTGAACATGTGACATAAGAGGAAGGTGAGTGGAATCCCTAATGGCAACAAGATGGATGCTCAACAAGTAGAAACTTTACTCAGGAATTTCCAGACCATTAATTTATTATCTAACATTGAATTGAATCCTGGATGACATGTCTCGAGGGGGGGGGGTGGAACGAGGGAGGACACACGTCTGAAGCAGCAGCTGCTGGCCCTGTGCCAATAGATATGGAGATTCTCTTTGTGTTTCGTTGCCGGGCGGATGACTGCTGGGGGGGGATGAATACCCTGGTCCTTTATTGTTGGGGGGGGTACCCTGGTGTTTGGGTCAGCCATCATCGCTTCCCTGCTTCTGCTGACCCCCCCCCCCCCCCCTTCAGTCCCCACGTGCTTACCAACACAAGGCCATTGACCACCCTTCCATTCATACCAGGAAAGTCATTTGTTAGATTTGGGTAGGTGGTTATGAGTAATGTAGGTTTATTTTGATGGATCCGCCCACAGATGCATAGAAACTTCTGGCTTTGAAGGCCAGATGTTGTTGAGCCGATACAGTACATGCAGTAAAGTACCATTCAAATGATTGGAGGAATAATCATGAAGGCTTGTTTTATTTTGATCAGACATGAAGAATATGCGATAACAAAAAAAAAACACACTAAAAAGCCATTTATCTAGATTTAAAGGCCCAGTGTCGTCAAAAACGTGATTTCCCTGTGTTTTGTATGTATGTATGTATGTATGTATTTCCACACTATGACGTTGGAATAATAAGACAATAACAGCTATTTTTCCCCCATCCCCACTCCTAGACAGGCTAGCAAATGTATCGTTTGAAAAATGTCTCTTTGCTAAGATTGAAAACAATCTAAAATCACAGTAAAGTATTTAATTGTTAACCAGAAATGAAAAACAGCTGCATGAGATCTTGGCCTTCTTACTTCAGCCTTAAAGCAAGAGGGCCATTTTCCTCATCAAGCACCCTCTCAAACGGACACACTTCAATTGAGAATGTTGATTGGCCTGGTTGTCATGACAACAGACACCTGGGATGAGGAGGTCAATGACAGGCTCTAATTTCTAAAACAGGACAGCTAACAAAGCACAAGGAGACTGGCCCTGGCTGGCTGTCTGACTCCCTGGCTGGCTGGCTGGCTCCCTGGCTGGCTGGCTGGCTCCCTGGCTGGCTGGCTCCCTGGCTGGCTGGCTGGCTGGCTGGCTCCCTGGCTGGCTGGCTGGCTGGCTGGCTCCCTGGCTGGCTGGCTGGCTGGCTCCCTGGCTGGCTGGCTGGCTGGCTGGCTCCCTGGCTCCCTGGCTGGCTGGCTGGCTGGCTCCCTGGCTGGCTGGCTGGCTGGCTCCCTGGCTGGCTGGCTGGCTGGCTCCCTGGCTGGCTGGCTGGCTGGCTGGCTCCCTGGCTGGCTGGCTGGCTGGCTGGCTCCCTGGCTGGCTGGCTCCCTGGCTCCCTGGCTGGCTGGCTCCCTGGCTGGCTGGCTGGCTGGCTCCCTGGCTGGCTGGCTGGCTGGCTGGCTGGCTCCCTGGCCGGCTGGCTGGCTGGCTGGCTCGCTGGCTGGCTGGCTCACTGGCTGGCTCACTGGCTGGCTGGCTCCCTGGCTGGCTCCCTGGCTGGCTCCCTGGCTGGCTCCCTGGCTGGCTCCCTGGCTGGCTCCCTGGCTGGCTGAACAAAGACCTGAGAGCTGGAGGCTGCATAAAGAGTTCAGAGCTGCTCTCTGACAACAGAATAGAGCCTGTATCCCACTAAAAACACAAGAGATAAATACAACTAATTCACCTCATATGCCCCCTGTACTTTAGGCTTGTGATTCTACAGAGTCTAAGGAAAAGAAACACAGTCTACCTCACTCTCCATCCAACAGGTAGATTACCCTGAGCTGTGGCTAGTGCAGGGGGCGGACCCTGCCAGTAAAACACTAACTCAAGGCTGAGAATATTCAGACATGAAGAATATGCGATAACAAAAAAAAAAACACACTAAAAAGCCATTTATCTAGATTTAAAGGCCCAGTGTCGTCAAAAACGTGATTTCCCTGTGTTTTGTATGTATGTATGTATGTATTTCCACACTATGACGTTGGAATAATAAGACAATAACAGCTATTTTTCCCCCATCCCCACTCCTAGACAGGCTAGCAAATGTATCGTTTGAAAAATGTCTCTTTGCTAAGATTGAAAACAATCTAAAATCACAGTAAAGTATTTAATTGTTAACCAGAAATGAAAAACAGCTGCATGAGATCTTGGCCTTCTTACTTCAGCCTTAAAGCAAGAGGGCCATTTTCCTCATCAAGCACCCTCTCAAACGGACACACTTCAATTGAGAATGTTGATTGGTCTGGTTGTCATGACAACAGACACCTGGGATGAGGAGGTCAATGACAGGCTCTAATTTCTAAAACAGGACAGCTAACAAAGCACAAGGAGACTGGCCCTGGCTGGCTGTCTGACTCCCTGGCTGGCTGGCTGGCTCCCTGGCTGGCTGGCTGGCTGGCTCCCTGGCTGGCTGGCTGGCTGGCTGGCTCGCTGGCTGGCTGGCTCCCTGGCTGGCTGGCTGGCTGGCTCCCTGGCTGGCTGGCTGGCTGGCTCCCTGGCTGGCTGGCTGGCTGGCTCCCTGGCTGGCTGGCTGGCTGGCTGGCTGGCTCCCTGGCTCCCTGGCTGGCTGGCTCCCTGGCTGGCTGGCTCCCTGGTTGGCTGGCTGGCTGGCTCCCTGGCTGGCTGGCTCCCTGGCTCCCTGGCTGGCTCCCTGGCTGGCTGGCTGGCTGGCTGGCTCCCTGGCTGGCTGGCTCCCTGGCTGGCTGGCTGGCCGGCTGGCTGGCTGGCTCGCTGGCTGGCTCACTGGCTGGCTCACTGGCTCCCTGGCTGGCTGGCTCCCTGGCTGGCTGGCTCCCTGGCTGGCTCCCTGGCTGGCTCACTGGCTGGCTCACTGGCTCCCTGGCTGGCTCCCTGGCTGGCTGAACAAAGACCTGAGAGCTGGAGGCTGCATAAAGAGTTCAGAGCTGCTCTCTGACGACAGAATAGAGCCTGTATCCCACTAAAAACACAAGAGATAAATACAACTAATTCACCTCATATGCCCCCTGTACTTTAGGCTTGTGATTCTACAGAGTCTAAGGAAAAGAAACACAGTCTACCTCACTCTCCATCCAACAGGTAGATTACCCTGAGCTGTGGCTAGTGCAGGGGGCGGACCCTGCCAGTAAAACACTAACTCAAGGCTGAGAATATCCAGAGTTCCCAGGTTCTGTTCATGAGTGAACACAATAGCGTTTCTTATTGGACACTTCGTGGTAGTCCCTCCCTGTTTCAGTCCGTTCCCTTCCAACCTTAATGAACAGGCCCAGGTGTAGGGCTTACCCTGTCAGTGAGTGGGTCCTGGTTCTGCAGCAGGGCATGTAGCAGTGTTGGGGTGGCATCCTCCAGGTGCAGGGCCTGGCACAGGCTGGATAGCTCCTCGGGGCACAGCAACCCGGCTCCGCTGGTGTCAAAAGTCTCAAATACCTCCTTCAGACGCTCCTCGTACTGATCCTGCTGGCCGTCATCCATCCCATAGGACAGCACCCTGCCCTGGACAGACAGGTAAAGATAGAGACAGGGTTAGAACAGACAGCACCCTGCCCTGGACAGACAGGTAAAGATAGAGACAGGGTTAGAACAGACAGCACCCTGCCCTGGACAGACAGGTAAAGATAGAGACAGGGTTAGAACAGACAGCAACCTGCCCTGGACAGACAGGTAAGGATAGAGACAGGGTTAGAACAGACAGCACCCTGCCCTGGACAGACAGGTAAGGATAGAGACAGGGTTAGAACAGACAGCACCCTGCCCTGGACAGACAGGTAAGGATAGAGACAGGGTTAGAACAGACAGCACCCTGCCCTGGACAGACAGGTAAGGATAGAGACAGGGTTAGAACAGACAGCACCCTGCCCTGGACAGACAGGTAAGGATGGAGACAGGGTGAGAACAGACAGCACCCTGCCCTGGACAGACAGGTAAGGATAGAGACAGGGTTAGAACAGACAGCACCCTGCCCTGGACAGACAGGTAAGGATGGAGACAGGGTGAGAACAGACAGCACCCTGCCCTGGACAGACAGGTAAAGATAGAGACAAGGGAGCAGTTAGAACAGACAGCACCCTGCCCTGGACACAAAGACTGCTACTACGTTGATCTTATTTCCAGACGACCAGGGCTGTTCCAAACAGCAGCTCCCCCTCCACCAGGACTAAACAGAACACCACCCCCCCCCCCCCACCAAGTCCAAACAGAACCTCCCCTCCACCAAGTCCAAACAGAACCTCCCCTCCAGCCTCTCCAGCCTGTACCTGCTTCTAGGATGTTGATCTACTGCCACTACACAGCGTCATCATGTGGTTGAGAGGAAAGTAATCCAATCAGCCTTACTGGATGGCCAAAACCAGGGCTGCAACCCAAATGGCATCCTATCCAATACACAAGTATATATTTTTAAACCTGCATATTTAGTTAATATTGCCTGCTAACATGAATTTCTTTTAACTAGGGAGACCGGCCCACGCAGACCGGCCCACGCTCAATGGGGGCTCGACAGGACCAATGGCAGACCGGCCCACGCTCGATGGGGGGCTCGACAGGACCAATGGCAGACCAGCCCACGCTCGATGGGGGTTCGACAGGACCAATGACAGAGACATGGTCAGTGATCCTGCAGAGGGGCAATGCCTCGCTGAGGGAGGACACCTATTGGTATATTTAAAAAAGCAGACATTAAATAAATCTTTGAGCATGATGGTTATTAATTCCACTTTGGATGGTGAATCAATACACCCAGTCACCACAAAGATACAGGCGTCCTTCCTAACTCAGTTACCAGAGAGGAAGGAAACCGCTCAGGGATTTCACCCTAAGGCCAATGGTGACTTTAAAACAGTAACAGAGTTTAATGGCTGTGATAGGAGAAACTGAGGATGGATCAACACATTTTTGTTACTCCACAATACTAACCTAAATGACAGAGGGGAAAGAATGAAGCCCATACAGAATAACAAATATTCCTAAAGATGCTTCCTGTTTGCAACAAGGCACTAAAGTCAGACTGAAAATAAATTGGCAAAGTGATTACACTTTTGTCCTGAATACAAAGTGTTATGTTTGGGGAAAATCCAATACAACACATTACTGAGTACCACTCTCCATATTTTCAAGTATAGTGGTGGCTGAATCACATTATGGGCATGCTTGTAATTGTTAAGTACAGGGGAGTTTTTCAGGATAAAAAAAGAAACAGAATGGAGCTAAGCACAGGCAAAGTCCTAGTGGAAAACCTGGTTCAATCTGCTTTACACCAGACACTGGGAGATGTATTCACCTTTCAGCAGGACAATAACCTACAACACAAGGCCAAATCTACACTGGTTGCTTACCAAGACAGTGAACCGTCCTGAGTGGCTGAGATAAATCGACTTTAAAATATGAGGCAAAACTATGGTAAGACCTGACAATGGTTGTCTAGCAATGATCAATAACCAACTTGACAGAGCTAGACATTTTTAAAGAATAAAAATAGGCAAATGTTGCACAATCCAAGTGTGGAAAGCGCTTAGGGATTTACCCAGAAAGACTCGGCTTGTAATCCCTGCCAAAAGGTGCTTCTACAAAAGTATTTCATTGTCAACACACGTTCCCTGTCATTATGGAATATTGTGTGTAGATGGGTGAGAAAAAAATAAAACACAATCTGTTCCATCAATTTTTTAAATAAGGCTGTAACAACAAAAATGTGGAATAAGTCAAGGGCTATGAATACTTTCTGAAAACACTGTACGCCATGGGTCAAAAGTACTGGTCAAGGTGCCATTTCTGAAGCACTACTTTTGACCAGGGCCCATAGGGTATAGTATACGAATTTAAAAACTTTATTTAAAACAAAAACAGGTTATTTCATCTGTATCGGGATTATGCTCAGACAGCTTTAAAGGAGGTCAAGTTATACAACAATAAAATCAAAAATGAGTCTGATTTTTAACAGATGTCTCTATAACAATACAGATAATTGACTAATGTCACAAAAATCTGACCAAGTCCATTTCAATCATGTCAGACAAAGGAAGGAAAGCATCACACACACGGTGTAGATAGACTCCCACCATAACCAGCTGCTCGTTGCCATAGTGACGACATTATGGTACTTCATATAAAGTCTGTATCAGCCAGGTGTCCCCTTCTCCTAGACCGGGGCTACCCACCCATTCAAATCAAGACAATGGGCTGTCCAAACCCATAATCAGTATTCAGCTTCTGCAAGTTTCAGTAGCGAATCTCATTCAAGTGAACCATGCTGTCAGCCTTAGATTAGCATTACGGTCAGAAGATCTCACATTAATCCCATACCCCAGCTCATCAGCTACCCCCATAACATCACAGTAAAAACACAAGACAAAGACCAGGAGCCTGTATCCACGAAGTGTCCCAGAGTAAGAGTGCTGATTTAGGATCTGTCCATATAACCCCATTCATTCTGATCTAGGATCTGTCGCTATACCCTCATTCATTCTGATCTAGGATCTGTCCATATAACCTCATTCATTCTGATCTAGGACCTGTCCATATAACCTCATTCATTCTGATCTAGGATCTGTCCATTACCCTCATTCATTCTGATCTAGGATCTGTCCATATAACCTCATTCATTCTGATCTAGGATCTGTCCATATACCCTCATCCATTCTGATCTAGAATCTGTCCATATAACCTAATTCATTCTGATCTAGGATCTGTCCATAACCCTCATTCAATCTGATCTAGAATCTGTCCATATACCCTCATTCATTATGATCTAAAAGGCTAAACTGATCCTAGATCAGCACTTCTACTCTGACACTTTGTGGATACATACGGACCCAGACTTGACACTTTCCTTCTCAATGGACTCCTTTACAACCTCAACAACTACTGTCTTTAGATTTTTCTAGTAGGCACCAAGAGGTCAGTAAAATAGACTTGTAGCTCAATAAAAGGTCCTTGTTGGATACCTGCAGGGGGTCATTATGGCTGTAGATTGACAGAATCAGGACCAAGGCAGAGCAGACTGGAGCAGGGGAAATCATAAGACAAGAGGTTAATTTCCCTTGCGGGGGGGGGGGGGGGGGGGGGCAAGGAATCAGTGGTAAGAACTGTTCAACATTGGTCTGACCTTTCAGAATCTGTGCTTCAGGTTTGTTTTGATCAAGCAGACTGGGAAATGTTCCGGGTCACCTCTGGGAATAGTTTTGACGTATACACTGACTGGTTTATCAGAGGATGTTGTTACTACTATGACGATTAGAACTCATGCAAACCAAAAAAAACGTGGGTAGATGGCGATATTCGTGAAAAACTGAAAGTGCAAACCACAGCATTTAACCAGGGCAAGGTGACTAGGACATGTACAAACAGAAAAGCTATGACCTACGTAAAGCAATCAAAGAGGCAAAACGAGTCGCAGTTCAACGACTCAGACACGTGGCAGGGACTTCAGACTAGGGCTGTCTGACCAAAAGTCGCCTGTTCCATCAACCAATCGATTCCTCAACATTTTTAAAATGTGTTTTTCCATATATAGACACCTGTGTTAATAAAATCAACTTTATGTATTGAGATTGTCTGATGCTTTAAGCTTAACGTTTGATGCCTCAAGAGGGTGCCAGAGATCTAGATAACCAGAAGAAGAAAAATAATAACACTTAACCTAATTCTCCTCCTGCTCCTGCTGGCGTTTGCAGATTCTGTCGTTACTCTCCTGTAGTTTCCGGTAATAGACTACAAGAGAAGACGGTAACATTTCTATTGTGGAATGCTAATTTCATCGTACTAGTTCTACCACTCTGCATGCCAGTTATCGTTTTCATATGCACAGTTTCATATAAATAAACGTCTTCATATCTGAAATCATTGCCATGTGGTAAATCTAAATTAAAACGATAAACCTAAGAAAGGTAACTTCTATTGCCAATGTAACAGTATAACTTTAAACCGTCCCCTCGCCCATACCCGGGCGCGAACCAGGGACCCTCTGCACACATCAACAACAGTCACCCACGAAGCATCGTTACCCATCGCTCCACAAAAGCCGCTGCAGCTGCAGAGCAAGGGGAACCACTACTTCAAGGTCTCAGAGGAAGTGACGTCACCGATTGAAACGCTATTTAGCGCGTACCACCGCTAACTAGCTAGCTATTTCACATCCGTTACACCAACTATGTAAAAATAGTCTACATAAAGCCAACAAATAAAAACATTGCAGCCTGTAGGTAGAAAAAAACCCTGATAAAAAAATAAAAAAATCCTATAAATCAATCACATTGGCTACACATGGCCTGTCTGCAACGAACTTGAAACACTATCAACTATTAATTTAGTTCAGGCCTGAAGCTGGTGCTAGCGAACTTGCAACATTGTACCCAATATTCCGTGCCCTCAGAGTTTCCCATGCCAGTGAGCTCGGGACAGACACAGTTGTAGGTTATTTGAGCAAGTGCTTGACTTGGGCAGGAGCTCACCGGGGCTGAGTACCGGCACCTCAAAGTTTCTACTGCTTGAGTTCCTGTTCCTCTTATAGAATATTAGCTCAAATATTGTGGAGCTCCTGCACCTACATATAAACAGCACCCAAAATGAGTACCGGAAGCTATTTCAATCCAAGTCAAGCTTTGATAAGATGCCTATTTCATGACGTTTCCACTGGATCAGAGCATGACATTTTTCCCCTTTCACGCTGAGTGGTTATCGAAAGAGAGCTGGAAAGATCTTTCAAATACATTGAGGAACTATTGTAATTCTCAATAGATGTAAAAAAAACAGTGAAGAAAACATTACATTGAGAAGCTCCACAGGTCATTAGTGGCGGTGCGTTAAGCCAATCAGAAATACTATCAGACCCCCAAACAGGCACATTTATGTAACTACATTTGCACGAAGAACCGGTAGCCTATAGGTCTACTTCTATGCATAATCAGGCCAGGTAGCCTATAGGTCTACTTCTATGCATAATCAGGCCAGGTAGCCTATAGGTCTACTTCTATGCATAATCAGGCCAGGTAGATTATAGGTCTACTTCTATGCATAATCAGGCCAGGTAGCCTATAGGTCTACTTCTATGCATAATAAGGCCAGGTAGACTATAGGTCTACTTCTATGCATAATCAGGCCAGGTAGCCTATAGGTCTACTTCTATGCATAATCATGCCAGGTAGCCTATAGGTCTACTTCTATGCATAATCAGGTCATGTAGACTATAGGTCTACTTCTATGCCTTCGTGTCCTTACACAACATTGACAGGAGCGCTCCAAACAAAAGACAATTCTAAAATTGACAGAACTTAAGTTAAATAAACCCAAACGTTTTTCTCACAAGTATAACATAGGTTATGCACGCTGCAAACAATGTGTCCACTCCGACAATGAGAACAGGAAGAATGGAACAATAATATTGAATGCATTAAAATAAATGACTATAAACAAAGTAACAAACACTGTCAATAACCACTGTACACCAACAATCAAACACAAACAATTCACACAATTAAGTTATGAAACAATGAATGTGCACAAAATTGGCATGAGAGAGCCGCGCATTCTGAAGAGAGCCGCGCATTCTGGAGAGAGCCGCGCATTCTGGAGAGAGCCGCGCATTTTGGAATGAGCCGCGCATTCTGGAGAGAGCCGCGCATTTTGGAATGAGCCGCGCATTTTGGAATGAGCCGCGCATTTTGGAATGAGCCGCGCATTCTGGAGAGAGCCGCGCATTCTGGAGAGAGCCGCGCATTCTGGAGAGAGCCGCGCATTCTGGAGAGAGCCGCGCATTCTGGAGAGAGCCGCGCATTCTGGAGAGAGCCGCGCATTCTGGAGAGAGCCGCGCATTCTGGAGAGAGCCGCGCATTCTGGAGAGAGCCGCGCATTCTGGAGAGAGCCGCGCATTCTGGAGAGAGCCGCGCATTCTGGAGAGAGCCGCGCATTCTGGAGAGAGCCGCGCATTCTGGAGAGAGCCGCGCATTCTGGAGAGAGCCGCGCATTCTGGAGAGAGCCGCGCATTCTGGAGAGAGCCGCGCATTCTGGAGAGAGCCGCGCATTCTGGAGAGAGCCGCGCATTCTGGAGAGAGCCGCGCATTCTGGAGAGAGCCGCGCATTGCGCATCTGGGCGCACGGTCAAGCCGACGTCTGCATTGGCCATGCAGCATTTACAGTGATACGCCTCTGCAGAAGTCAGGACAAGAACGGCATCTGCAGAAGTCAGGACAAGAACGGCCTCAGCAGAAGTCAGGACATTCATACTTCTGCCATTTGTTGTCAAGGAAGTGAGTTTGTGTTTACAGGATGTACCGCCCCACCTACCATCAACCAATCATGTCAATGATATACAGAGCCCTCCGCATTGTGGCAACATTTGGGAGGGGTATGACGATGCGGTACAGAGCTGGATTTGGCCTCTGGAGGCTCTGCAATTGTGTCACACCCTACATATAAAGCCTCAGACCACATTTCCAGATAAAGCATAACATTGGCTTTTAGTCTAGGCTTCCACAATGGATTAGTTCACTGAGAAGGGCATATATTATTGCTCGACAACAAAAAAACAATATCGGTTGACCAAAAGCCTAAGGACCAAAGAATCGACCTGTCGACTAATTGGGGTCAACCCCAATCAGATGCTCAACATGTTCTGCTCACACCTAGCGTAAATGGTCCGAGCCGAAGCCACACGAAAACTCCAGACAATCATGGATTATAAAAGAGAAAGCCATGTTGTGGAGACCGATACCTCAAACTAAAAAACACATTTGCCCGCTTCGAGGTAAAGAAGAGCCGCCAACGCGATGGTTCAGAATCACCATGTCAGACAATAGACTAAGGCTACGTTCCAAACAGCACTATATAGTGCACTACTTTAGACCAGGGCCCATAGGTTGTCCAATACATAATATGGAAAAGTGCATCATTTGTGACCCAGAGTAACAGTTGCACATAAACTTATTTAAGCATGCGTTATTGTTTCAGATACGTCTAACCAAGTAGACACACACACTTCTCATAAAAGGTCTACTAGTATCATTTCAATGTGAATGATTTACATTGGCACCAGGGCAGTCTTCATGAAACAACATCTGTGTTGAGTCAACATATCCATGGCAACCGGCGCAACAAGCCCTCAGCACAAAACAACAGGCGCAACAAGCCCTCAGCACAATATCAGTACAAAACAGGCAGAACAAGCCCTCGGCACAATGTCAGTACAAACCGGCGCAACAAGCCCTCAGCACAATGTCAGCACAAAACAACAGGCAGAACAAGCCCTCAGCACAATGTCAGTACAAACCGGCGCAACAAGCCCTCAGCACAATGTCAGCACAAAACAACAGGCAGAACAAGCCCTCAGCACAATGTCAGTACAAACAGGCGCAACAAGCCCTCAGCACAAAACAGGCAGAACAAGCCCTCAGCAGGGCCAGCACAAAACAACAGGCAGAACAAGCCCTCAGCAGGGCCAGCACAAAACAGGCAGAACAAGCCCTCAGCACAGGGCAGCACAAAACAGGCAGAACAAGCCCTCAGCACAGGGCAGCACAAAACAGGCAGAACAAGCCCTCAGCAGGACCAGCACAAAACAGGCAGAACAAGCCCTCAGCACAGGGCCAGCACAAAACAGGCAGAACAAGCCCTCAGCACAGGGCCAGCACAAAACAGGCAGAACAAGCCCTCAGCAGGGCCAGCACAAAACAACAGGCAGAACAAGCCCTCAGCACAGGGCCAGCACAAAACAACAGGCAGAACAAGCCCTCAGCACAAGGTCAGTACAGACAGATGCATAACAGCCAATAATGCAACCTAGAGCATAATACCCAAGTAATTCAATGGAAGAAATGACTGTTTCATAGGTTTACCAGGCAGGTAGCCTAGTGGTTAGAGTGTAGGGGCGGCAGGTAGCCTAGCGGTTAGTGTAGAGGCGGCAGGTAGCCTAGCGGTTAGAGTGTAGGGGCGGCAGGTAGCCTAGCGGTTAGAGTGTAGGGGCGGCAGGTAGCCTAGTGGTTAGAGTGTAGGGGCGGCAGGTAGCCTAGCGGTTAGAGTGTAGGGGCGGCAGGTAGCCTAGCGGTTAGAGTGTAGGGGCGGCAGGTAGCCTAGCGGTTAGAGCGCTGGACTAGTAACCGAAAGGTTGCAAGATCGAATCCCCGAGCTGACAAGGTAAAAATCTGTCATTCTGCCCATGAACAAGGCAGTTAAACCCACTGTTCCTAGGCCGTCATTGAAAATAAGAATTTGTTTTACAAAAAAACTGACTTGCCCAGTTAAGTAAAGGTTAAATAAATATTTTAAAAAACTACACTATTATGTTAACGTTAAACTAGACGATGAATGTTGCCAAAACAATATGACAATTATGAAAAATCATAATCGGTCGACCTCTAGTTGAGGTCAGGGCTCTGTGCAGGCCAGTCAAGTTCTTCCACATCAATCTCTACAAACCATTTCTGTATGGACCTCGTTTTGCGCACGGGGGCATTGTCATGCTGAAAACAGGAAAATGCCTTCCCCAAACTGTTTCAACAAAGCACAGAATTGTCTACATTGTCACTGTATGCTGTTGTCATTAAGATTTCCCTTCACTGGAACTAAAGGGCCTAGCCCGAACCATGAAAAACATCCCCAGACCATTATTCCTCCACCAAACTTTACAGTTGGCACTATGCATTGGGGCAGGTAGCGTTCTCCTGGCATCCACCTAATCCAAATTCCTCCGTCAGACTGCCAGATAGGTGAAGCGTGATTCATCACTCTAGAGAACACGTTTCCACTACTCCAGAGTCCAATGGCGGTGAGGTTCACACCAAACCAGCCGACACTTGGCATTTTTTATTTTATTTCACCTTTATTTAACCAGGTAGGCCAGTTGAGAACAAGTTCTCATTTACAACTGCGACCTGGCCAAGATAAAGCGTAGCAATTCGACACATACAACAACACAGAGTTACACATGGAATAAACAAAACATACAGTCAATAATACAGTAGAACAAAAGAAAACAAGTCAATATACAGTGAGTGTAAATGAGATAAGTTAAGGAAACAAATAGGCCATGTTGGTGAAGTAATTACAATATAGCAATTAAACACAAACATTGCGTATGGTGCATCAAAGCTGGGACCAAGAGAATGAAAAATAGCTTCCATCTCAAGGCCATCAGACTGTTAAACAGCCATCACTAACACAGAGAGGCTGCTGCCTAAATACAGACTTGAAATCATTGGCCACTAATAAATGGATCACTAGTCACTTTGATAAATGTTTACATATCTTGCATTTTATACCATCTATTGCATCTTGCCTATGCCGCTCGGCCATCGCTCATCCATATATTTATATGTATATATTGTTATTCCATCCCTTTGCTTATATTTGGGGTTATTAGGTAGTTGTGGAATTGTTCGATTACTTGTTAGATATTGCTGCACTGTTAAAACTAGAAGCACAAGCATTTCACTACACTCCCAATAACATCTGCTAACCCTGTGACCAATAACATCTGCTAACCGTGTGACCAATAACATCTGCTAACCCTGTGACCAATAACATCTGCTAACCCTGTGACCAATAACATCTGCTAACCCTGTGACCAATAACATCTGCTAACCCTGTGACCGATAACATCTGCTAACCCTGTGACCAATAACATCTGCTAACCCTGTGACCAATAACATCTGCTAACCCTGTGACCAATAACATCTGCTAACCCTGTGACCAATAACATCTGCTAACCCTGTGACCAATAACATCTGCTAACCCTGTGACCAATAACATCTGCTAACCCTGTGCATGTGACCATTAACATCTGATGGTGATGTTAGGCTTGTGTGCAGCCACTCAGCCACGGAAATCCACTTTCACGATGCTCCTGACGAACAGTTCTCTTGCTTCCAGAGGCAGTTTGGAACTTGATAGTGAGTGTTGCAACCGAGGACAGACGATGTTTACACGCTACGTGTGGCCTACCACTTCACGGCTGAGCGATTGTTGCACCTAGACATTTCCACTTCACAATAACAGCGCTTACAGTTGACCGCCGGCAGCTCTAGCAGGGCATCCGAAGACCTTGCCACGTTGAAAACGTGTCACTGAGCTCTTCAGTAACACCATTCTACTGCCAGTGTTTGTCTATGGAGATTGCATGGCTGTGTGCTCGATTTTATACACGGTCAACAACGGGTGTGGCTGAAGTAGACGAATCCACTAATTTGAAGGGGTGTCCACATACTTTTGCGCACACACTACTTTCCCTGGGCAGTTAGCGAGGGTCAAAGGGCAGAGAGCCAAATGATCCATGCAGTGACTCGGTTAACAGGTTACACCAAAGTAACCAGACTAAATTCTGCTTGTTACCTTGTTCAAAACGCGACGATTGGAACATAGATACATTGTAACGAGGCACGCACGACTGGAGCATTTTTTGTGATGATAATGCTTTGAAAAAAGTCTAACGGTATAGTAATGTCGATTTGCAGGCAAGGAAAATATGGTCGAAGAAAGCGAAAAACGGGGCGCTGTATGAAGAACATGTTGAAATGTCTTCGGCGGCGTGTAAGAACGAAACCACCCCGTTCAATGTGTATTACATTTGTGGGGGATCGTTGCCTACGAGCCTGGTAGGTAATGAAGTTGACATGCTTTGAAATAATAGATCAATTTTAAAAAAATTGCTACAAACTTACCCACAGCAACTCCACTGACTAGGAGGATGCCTATTCCTCCTTTTTGGTCGTGTTTTAGGGAGACCGCTACAAAGTTTCCCAACAACGTTCCGTCTTTGGTATTTTTTCTAAATAAAAAAACATAACGAAACTTGATGATTAAACTTCTTGTTTTGGGGTTGCGTGTCACGGTTGGCCTACTTTAATTTTTATTTCGTTGTCAAAACGGTTTGTTCTTGTTCAGTATGGTAAAATGCTTTCTGCATCCTGCTGCCTCTCCTTTCAGATTTTGAAACGCTCTTCAGGGAGGAAGGGGTGGTGACGCGTTGAAATGCACTGGAGTCGTACGGATGTCGTCATTGATACAATCTCAATCGGACATGATTCAGTCATTGGTACAATCTCAATCGGACATGATTCAGTCATTGGTACAGTCTCAATCGGACATGATTCAGTCATTGGTACAATCTCAATCGGACATGATTCAGTCATTGGTACAATCTCAATCGGAAATGATTCAGTCATTGGGAGAATCTCAATCCGATTTGATTCAGTCATTTGGAGAATCTCAATCCGATTTGATTCAGTCATTGGGAGAATCTCAATCGGAAATGATTCAGTCATTGGTAGAATCTCAATCGGAAATGATTCAGTCATTGAGAGAATCTCAATTGACCACTCACTCCAAAGGCTTTATTGGCATGTGAAACCAAAACCCATTAAATAGATAATAAACTAAGTCAAATAAACAATTTTAAAAAGGGTACAGTAAACATTACAAAAAAAGTTTCAAAGGGATAGAGACATTGCAAATGTCATATTATGGCTATGTAGAGTGTTGTAATGGTGTGTGAATAGGTCCCGCCCCTCTGACATTCTCCTCCAATGGGTTTTGAGAAGGAGAGAGGAGAGAGTATTCGAGGAGTATCCAAGCATCCAAAGGCGCACTAGCCAAAGTATCCAAGTATGGGGGCTGGGGACCATTTGATATTCAAAAATTCCTCTACAAGGCCAATGCATCTGTTTAAAACTGTCATTGAATCAAAATAACTTTTATGTCATATATATATATATATATATATATATACAGTGGGGCAAAAAAGTATTTAGTCAGCCACCAATTGTGCAAGTTCTCCCACTTAAAAATATGAGAGAGGCCTGTAATTTTCCTCATAGGTACACTTCAACTATGACAGACAAAATGAGAAAAAAAATCCAGAAAATCACATTGTAGGATTTTTAATGAATTTATTTGCAAATTATGGTGGAAAATAAGTATTTGGTCACCTACAAGCAAGCAAGATTTCTGGCTCTCACAGACCTGTAACTTCTTCTTTAAGAGGCTCCTCTGTCCATTGACTGCCCTCCCCTCTGTAGCCTACAGAACTCATATGATATATCTGTGTGTGTGTGTGTGTGTGTGTGTTTAGCCTAATCAACATGTTGACCTTTTTATAACTTTTGTGAGCCAATCATAATATTGCGTCCCATTGCACATAGACCACCCTTCACCTCAAATTTCACAATCCTTCATGTCATCAGGAAGTACACCTACGCGTTCTCTCCTATGTCTGGCCCAAAGTCAAGATCTCGGCAGTTTACACTTCAAAATTTGGAAAAGAGATACTGAAAATGAAACCAAGGTCATGAACATCAAGGTAACCAAGGCAACCCCCTGAAAAGAAGAAGTTGCACAACAAACTGTCAACTGGTTCAAGTGAACAGTCACTCTAGTAAGTCACAGCCTGTATGACTGTATTTGCTCTCCTTTCAGCGTTGCCATAGGTAACCTCACCCCCCAGGCTCAGCGTTGTCATAGCTAACCTCAACCCCCAAGACTCAGCGTTACCATAGCTAACCTCATCCCCCACTCAGTGTTGCCATAGCTAACCTCATCCCCCAGGCTCAGCGATGCCATAGCTAACCTCATCCCCCAGGCTCAGCATTGCCATAGCTAACCTCAACCCCCAAGACTCAGCGTTACCATAGCTAACCTCATCCCCCAGACTCAGTGTTGCCATAGCTAACCTCATCCCCCAGGCTCAGCGTTGTCATAGCTAACCTCATCCCCCAGGCTCAGCGTTGCCATAGCTATCCTCATCCCCCAGGCTCAGCGTTTGCCATAGCTATCCTCATCCCCAAGGCTCAGCGTTGCCATAGCTAACCTCATCCCCCAGACTCAGCATTGCCATAGCTAACCTCATCCCCAAGGCTCAGCGTTACCATAACTAACCTCATCCCCCAGGCTCAGCGTTGCCATAGCTAACCTCATCCCCCAGGCTCAGCGTTGCCATAGCTAACCTCATCCCCCAGACTCAGCGTTGCCATAGCTAACCTCATCACCCAGACTCAGCGTTGCCATAGCTAACCTCATCACCCAGGCTCAGCGTTGCCATAGCTAACCTCATCCCCCAGGCTCAGCGTTGCCATAGCTAACCTCATCCCCCAGGCTCAGCGTTGCCATAGCTAACCTCATCCCCCAGGCTCAGCGTTGCCATAGCTAACCTCATCCCCCAGGCTCAGCGTTGCCATAGCTAACCTCATCCCCCAGGCTCAGCGTTGCCATAGCTAACCTCATCCCCCAGGCTCAGCGTTGCCATAGCTATCCTCATCCCCAAGGCTCAGCGTTGCCATAGCTAACCTCATCCCCCAGACTCAGCATTGCCATAGCTAACCTCATCCCCAAGGCTCAGCGTTACCATAACTAACCTCATCCCCCAGGCTCAGCGTTGCCATAGCTAACCTCATCCCCCAGGCTCAGCGTTGCCATAGCTAACCTCATCCCCCAGACTCAGCGTTGCCATAGCTAACCTCATCACCCAGACTCAGCGTTGCCATAGCTAACCTCATCCCCCAGGCTCAGCGTTGCCATAGCTAACCTCATCCCCCAGGCTCAGCGTTGCCATAGCTAACCTCATCCCCCAGGCTCAGCGTTGCCATAGCTAACCTCATCCCCCAGGCTCAGCGTTGCCATAGCTAACCTCATCCCCCAGGCTCAGCGTTGCCATAGCTAACCTCATCCCCCAGGCTCAGCGTTGCCATAGCTAACCTCATCCCCCAGGCTCAGCGTTGCCATAGCTAACCTCATCCCCCAGGCTCAGCGTTGCCATAGCTAACCTCATCCCCCAGGCTCAGCGTTACCATAGCTAACCTCATCCCCCAGGCTCAGCGTTACCATAGCTAACCTCATCCCCCAGGCTCAGCGTTACCATAGCTAACCTCATCCCCCAGGCTCAGCGTTGCCATAGCTAACCTCATCCCCCAGGCTCAGCGTTGCCATAGCTAATCTCATCCCCCAGGCTCAGCGTTGCCATAGCTAACCTCATCCCCCAGGCTCAGTGTTGCCATAGCTAATCTCATCCCCCAGGCTCAGCGTTGCCATAGCTAACCTCATCCCCCAGGCTCAGCGTTGCCATAGCTAACCTCATCCCCCAGTCTCAATAGAATGGAAAGCCAGTCTGCTGGTGGACTACATTATGACATCACAGCCTACCAGTAATTCATCTATGAGTATATATAGATGTGTCACGTTTTTGTCAATTAAAATACACAGCACTGCAATTGTTTTGGCCTATTAAAAGGCCTCTCTTGTATGTTCAGAACATTCCCAACTGCCTCATTATACCCCGATAAAGTCTGAAAGAATGATTCATATTTTATTTTTCATTTTTTTTCTCTGTAAGCCAGAGACCCATTTGTATTTTTTTTGTGTAATCCTATTGGACAACACAGTGTTCTTATCTTATCTCTGTTAGTTCTCAGGGGCTGGCCAGACAGAAGAAAGTGACCTTATTTCTGTGCATCGTCTACATACCTGTCATTCTCTGCCCGTTTCCACGGATACATGTCGTCTACTCCCACTGGTGTGAGTCGACGAGGTCAGTCTGACCCTATTGATTGATATGGAGCATATTATACAATGACTGTCAGGAAGCAAATCAACTGTATATTCACATATATTGACCATTACCAGACTTAGATGTGTCACAGAATCCTGTAAGACTTAGGGATGGGGTGTCAAGGGACATTTGACAACAATAAAAATGCATTCTCAGAAGTCTATAGGACTTCATCTGGTAGGAACTGAACTCATCTGGTTGGTACTGTAACTCATCTGGTAGGAACTGTAGCTCATTTGGTAGGTACTGTAACTCATCTGGTAGGAACTGTAACTCGTCTGGTAGGAACTGTAACTCATCTGGTAGGAACTGTAACTCATCTGCTAGGAACTGTAACTCATCTGCTAGGAACTGTAACTCATCTGCTAGGAACTGTAACTCGTCTGGTAGGAACTGTAACTCGTCTGGTAGGAACTGTAACTCATCTGGTAGGTACTGTAACTCATCTGGTAGGTACTGTAGCTCATTTGGTAGGAACTGTAGCTCATCTGGTAGGAACTGTAACTCATCTGGTTGGAACTGTAGCTCATTTGGTAGGAACTGTAGCTCATCTGGTAGGAACTGTAACTCATCTGGTAGGAACTGTAACTCATCTGGTAGGAACTGTAACTCATCTGGTAGGAACTGTAGCTCATCTGGTAGGAACTGTAACTCATCTGGTTGGAACTGTAGCTCAAATTGCCATTACCGATGCTGGCACTAAGACTGCACTCAACGAGCTCTATGTTACATGTGCAACCAGGTGGAAAAAAAACTCTAGACCACCTTTACTCCACACACAGAGAGGAGTACAAAGCTCTCCCTCACCCTCCATTTGGCAAATCTGACCGTAACTCTGTCCTCCTGATTCCTGCTTACAAGCAAAAACTAAAGCAGGAAGTACCGATGACTCACTCAATACGGAAGTGGTCAGATGACAATAAAGGGAAGCACAGCCGTGAGCTTCCCAGTGACACAAGCTTACCAGACGAGCAACATTACTTCTATGCGCGCTTCGAGGCAAGCAACTCTGAAGCATGCATGAGAGCACCAGCTGTTCCGGACGACTGTGTGATCACGGTCTCAGTAGCCGATGTGAGTAAGATCTTTAAACAGGTCAACAGACGGATTACCAGGACGTGTACTCCGAGCATGCGCTGACCAACTGGCAAGTGTCTTCACTTACATTTTCAACCTGTTCCTGACTGAGTCTGTAATACCAACATGTTTTAAGCAGACCACAATAGTCCATGTGCTCAAGAACACTAAGGTAACCTGCCTAAATGGCTTCCGACCCTTAGCATTCACGTCTGTAGTCATGAAGTGCTTTGAAAGGCTGGTCATAGCTCACATCAACACCATTATCCCAGAAACCCTAGACCCAATCCAATTTGCATACAGTCCCAACAGATGACGCAATCTCTATTGCAATCCACATTGCCCTTTCCCATCTTGACAAAGGGAACACCTATGTGAGAATGCTATTCATTGACTACAGCTCAGTGTTCAACACCATAGTGCCCTCAAAGCTCATCACTAAGCTAAGGACCCTGGGACTAACACCTCCCTCTGCAACTGGATCCTGGACTTCCTGATAGGCCGTCCCCAGGTGGTAAGGGTAGGTAACAACACATCTGCTACGCTGATCCTCAACACGGTGGCCACTCAGGGGTGCATGCTCAACCTCTCCCTCATCGTGATCAAGACAAAGGAGATGATCGTGGACTACAGGAAAATGAGGGCAGAGCACGCCCCCATTCTCATCGACGGGGCTGTAGTGGAGCAGGTTGAGAGCTTCATGTTCCTTGGTTTCCACATCACCAACGAACTGTCTTGGTTCAAACACACAAAGACAGTCGTGAAGAGGGCACGACAAAACCTATTCCCCCTCAGGAGACTGAAACATCGAGAGCATCCTGACTGGTTGCATCACCACCTGGTATGACAACTGCTCGGCCTCCGACGGTAAGCAGTACCGGAGCACCAAGTCTAGGTCCAAAATGCTTCTTAACAGCTTCTACCCTCAAGCCATAAGACTCCTGAACAGCTAACCAAATGGCTACCTGGACTGTTTATTTAGTAAATGTTTTAACACTTATTTTTTCTTAAAACTGCATTGTTTGGTTAAGGGCTTGCAAGTAAACGTTTCACTGTATTTTGGCGCACGTGACACATTTGGTTTGGTGGAAACTCCCTCTATCCCATGCCTCCATCAACCCGATGAGTTTAGATTTGTGGGAACAATCTGAAGTAGTGAACAAATGTAGACTTCAGGAGAAAGGAGTTTGTGTTTGAAGATTTTGGTTTCATTCTAGACTCTTTTCCTCAAAATGGAGGAGATGTGTGAACTCTCTATGGAGGGTGGTGACCAATGATGCTGTGAAGATACAGGAGCAAGGGGAGTTCCTCCCTCCAGACAGTTCCTACACCAATCTAATATGTTTTTAAATCCATGACGGGGACTTTGGTGAAAGTGTGGAGAATCGGGAAATATAGACATAACGTCAATGATTCCTCACATCCTCTCTCTCCTCTCCTTCTCAAAACCCATTGGATGAGGTCAGAGGTCCCTCCACTCAAACCTTCTCCCCCAATGGGTTTTGAGGAGGCGAGGAGAGGACACAAGGAATCAAGGAAATGCATTGAGATTCTCCCATGCATATTAGTCATATTCTGATATTGGTGATGAACAGAAGTCTGTAGCGCCACCCAGTGGTCAACATTAAATAAGTCTGTAGTGCCCCTAGTGGTCAACATTAGCAAATGAGCAGACAGTAATATGAGTTTTACCTACCTTCACAGTTAGCCATGTAATGATTTTTGATTTCTCAACTAGCCATAATTTCTTATATTCAACTGATTTATGGTGCACTCAATTATTTTTCCTGCTGTTTTTAATGTCTGTGACTGGTACCAGTCTGTCTGTCAGACAGGCCAAGCTTTTCACATATTGTCATGCCAAACAGTCTGGCCGTGAGGTCAGTGATTGAACATAACATTAATAATGGATCTATGACAGAAATGTTTGACTTGACATATTTCCATGTTTGGCTTGACAGCGAAGGAGAGAGGGAAAAAGCAAAAGCAAGAGATCATCATCTGTTGCAAAGAGTACAAGCAGATCCGGAACCAGGCTATGCTGTTGATGGTGCAATTCTGGTGGCTCCACAAACCAACATGGAGGATGATTCTGGTGTCTCTGTCGGTCGTTGTCTCTCTCTTATATATATATATATATATATATATATATGGGGTTCAAGTCCGGGCTCTGGCTGGGCCACTCAAGGACATTCAGAGACTTGTCCTGGCGTCTTTCCCCCTGATATATATATGAGAGAGAGAGACAACGACCGACAGAGACACCAGAATCGTCCTCCATGTTGGTGTGTGTGGAGCTACCAGAATTGCACCATCAACAGCATAGCCTGGTTCCAGCATAGCCTAGTTTTATATATATATATATATATATAGAGGCCGTGCCTTTGGAAAGTATTCAGACCCCTTTGATGTAATCCACATTTTGTTACGTTACAGCCTTATTCTAAAATTAATTAATATTTTTTTTACATCAATCTACACACGATAGCCCATAATGACAAAGGAAAAGGAGCTATTTAGACATTTCAGCAACAAACAAAAAAATATCACATTTACATCAGTATTCAGACCCTTTACTCAGTACTTAGTTGAAGCACCTTTGGCAGCGATTACAGCCTCAAGTCTTGGGTATGACGCTACAAGCTTGGAACACCTGTATTTGGGGAGTTTCTCCCATTCTTTTCTGCAGATTCTCAAGCTCTGTCAGGTTGGATAGGGAGCGTTGCTACACAGCAATTTTCAGGTCTCTCCAGAGATGTTCGATGGGGTTCAAGTCCGGGCTCTGGCTGGGCCACTCAAGGACATTCAGAGACTTGTCCTGTTGTCTTTCCCTCGATCCTGGCTAGTCTCCCAGTCCCTGCAGCTGAAAAACATACCCACAGCATGATGCTGCAACCATCATGCTTCACCGTAGCATGATAGTGCCAGGTTCCCTTCAGATGTGACGCTTGGCATTCAGGCCAAAGAGTTTAATCTTGGTTTTATCATTCCAGAGAATCTTGTTTCAAATGGTCTTTAGGTGCCTTTTGGAAAACTCCAAGGTGCCTTTTATTGGGGAGTGGCTTCTGTCTGTCCACTCTACCATAAAGGCCTGATTGGTGGAGTGCTGCAGAGATGGTTGTCCTTCTGGAAGGTTCTCTCATCTCCACAGGAGGAACTCAAGAGCTCTAGCAGAGTTCTTGGTCACCCTTCTCCCCCGATTGCTCAGTTTGGCCGGGCGGTCAGCTCGAGGAAGAGTCTTAGGGGTTTCAAACTTCTTCCATTTAAGAATAATGGAGGCCACTGTGTTCTTGGGGACCTTCAATGCTCCAGACATTTTTTGGTACCCTTCCCCAGATCTGTGCCTCAACACAATCCTGTCTCTGAGCTCTACGGAATTGTTTTTCAACCACATGGCTTGGTTTTTGCTCTGACATGCACTGTCAACTTGTATAGACAGGTGTGTGCCTTTCCAAATCATGCCCAATCAATTGAATTTACCACAGGTGTACTCCAATCAAGTTGTAGAAACATCTCAAGGATGATCAATGGAAACAGGATGCACCCGAGCTAAATTTCGAGTCACAAAGCAAAGGATCTGAATACTTATGTTTTTATTTTTAATTCCAACAATGTATTAAAAACCTGGTTCTCTTTTGTCATTATTAGGTAGTGTGTGTAGATTGCTGAGAATTATATATATTTAATACATTTTAGAATAAGGCTGTAACGTAACAAAATGCGGGAAGAGTCAAGGGGTCTGAATACTTTCCAAAGGCACTATACATTGGGACAGATAAAATGAGAAGAAAAAAAATCCTGAAAATCACATTGTAGGATTTTTAATGAATTTATTTGCAAATTATGGTAGAAAATAAGTATTTGGACACCTACAAACAAGCAAGATTTCTGGCTCTCACAGACCTGTAACTTCTTCTTTAAGAGGCTCCTCTGTCCTCCACTCGTTACCTGTATTAATGGCACCTGGATTTTTTCCCCCTCATTTTGTCTGTCATAGTTGAAGTGTACCTATGATGAAAATTACAGGCCTCTCATCTTTTTAAGTGGGAGAACTTCCACAATTGGTGGCCGACTAAATACTTTTTTGCCCCACTGTATGTAAAAAAAAAAAAAAAACACACTACCGGTCAAAGTTTTAGAACACCTACTCATTCAAGGGTTTCTTTATTTGTACTTTTTTCCCTACATTGTAACTATGAAATAACACATGGAATCATGTACCAAAAATAAGTGTTAAACTGATCTAAGTACATTTTATATTCTTCAAATAGCCACCCTTTGCCTTGATGACAGCTTTGCACACTCTTGGCATTCTCTCAACCAGCTTCAGCTGGAATGCTTTTCGAACAGCCTTGAAGGTGTTCCCACATATGCTGAGCACTTTTTGGCTGCTTTTGTCCGGTGGCTAAGCGTTCCAACAGGACGGAACATAGTCTGTTCATTGTCATGTCCTTTGTCCTCACTGGAACTTTCATGGCGGCGTGTCCATGTTCCGAGTCAGATTTTGTATTGTACTAGTCTCTCATACTTGTCTGTAACCATGTTCATAATGTCACTATTAGTTGAAAAACAAAACATTAAAATACATCAGATCAGAGACGATTAGATTTATTTTTAAGTAACAATACAGAATATTTGAAAATTAAGGGTCATAATAAACTTTTGATAACTCCACTTTCAAGTACAGTATGAGCCAGTTGGCAACTGAAAGACACAATAAGAATCTGGTTGCAACAGTGTAGCACCTAGAAGACGGGGTCAGAAAAATAGAACACTGTTTGTTTATGCTGAAAGTATGTAACAGACTTATTAAGTAGTCAACTGCTTTACATAAAGAGCTCCGTTTATTGAGTTACATATTTTTAGATGTTCCCTTTAAATAACGGCAGGCAATCTGGGGTGAAGTTTTCCCTAGGTACAGGTCAAGGATTAGCTTCCCCATCTCCCAATCCTAACCTTAACCATTAGTGTGGACTGGACGCTAAACTGACTAGAACAGCATCTAGGGGGTAACGTCACCCTGGTCACACCACACCAGGCAGCCTCACTTCTCCCTCAGCGCCCTGGCCGTCTCGTCGAGGGCCTCGCGTGGCTCATTGGGGGGTGGGATCTTCAGATCTGTAGGCTCCACCCCCCACACCTCCGTGGCGTAGTCGGTGATGGTGCGGTCGCTAGAGAACTTCCCAGACGCAGCGATGTTCTTGATCACCATCTTGGTCCACTCCCTCGGGTTCTAAGGGAGAAAAAACACACACACACACACACACACACACACACACTTTTGTCTGAAAAGACTTGCAGTAGTGAGTGCAAACATGTTTATGGTAGCATGTAAACCCTGTGGGAGTTGAACCTACAACTTTGGTACTGTTAACACCACTGTCTTACCTACTGTGCCACAAAGGACCACCTTGGAATGGTAATTGTGCCCAGACATACCTTTTCTGCAGGATGATCCGTATCAGGCTCTACTGTAATCTATTCAGCAGGATGATCCGTATCAGGCTCTACTGTAATCTATTCAGCAGCGTGGTCCGTATCAGGCTCTACTGTAATCTAGTCAGCAGGATGATCCGTATCAGGCTCTACTGTAATCTAGTCAGCAGGATGGTCCGTATCAGGCTCTACTGTAATCTAGTCAGCAGGATGATCCGTATCAGGCTCTACTGTAATCTAGTCAGCAGGATGATCCGTATCAGGCTCTACTGTAATCTAGTCAGCAGGATGGTCCGTATCAGGCTCTACTGTAATTATTCAGCAGGATGGTCCGTATCAGGCTCTACTGTAATCTAGTCAGTAGGATGATCCGTATCAGGCTCTACTGTAATCTAGTCAGCAGGATGATCCGTATCAGGCTCTACTGTAATCTAGTCAGCAGGATGATCCGTATCAGGCTCTACTGTAATCTAGTCAGCAGGATGATCCGTATCAGGCTCTCCTGTAATCTAGTCAGCAGCGTGGTCCGTATCAGGCTCTACTGTAATCTATTCAGCAGGATGATCCGTATCAGGCTCTACTGTAATCTATTCAGCAGGATGGTCCGTATCAGGCTCTCCTGTAATCTAGTCAGCAGCATGGTCCGTATCAGGCTCTCCTGTAATCTAGTCAGCAGGATGGTCCGTATCAGGCTCTACTGTAATCTAGTCAGCAGGATGATCCGTATCAGGCTCTACTGTAATCTAGTCAGCAGGATGGTCCGTATCAGGCTCTACTGTAATCTATTCAGCAGGATGGTCCGTATCAGGCTCTACTGTAATCTATTCAGCAGGATGATCCGTATCAGGCTCTACTGTAATCAGGCTTCACCAGCATACCACCCTGAATACCACTGCTGGCTTGCCTCTGAAGCTA
Organism: Oncorhynchus clarkii lewisi; assembly: GCF_045791955.1. Taxonomy (NCBI): domain Eukaryota; kingdom Metazoa; phylum Chordata; class Actinopteri; order Salmoniformes; family Salmonidae; genus Oncorhynchus; species Oncorhynchus clarkii. Next base: position 41,473,988 of record NC_092171.1, on the reverse strand, counting down.
AGCAGGGTTGGTCCTGGTCAGTCCCTGGATGGGAGATCAGATGCTGCTGGAAGTGGTGTTGGAGGGCCAGTAGGAGGCACTCTTTCCTCTGGTCTAAAAAAAAAATCCCAATGCCCCAGGGCAGTGATTGGGGACATTGCCCTGTGTAGGGTGCTGTCTTTCACATGGGATGTTCAAACGGTTGTGTCGACTCTCTGTGGTCACTAAAGATCCCATGGCACTTATTGTTAGAGTAGTGTCTGGCTAAATTCGGTGTCCTGGCTAAATTCCCAATCTGGCCCTCATACCATCAAGACCATCTAATCATCCCCTGCTTCTAACTGGCTCATTCATCTCCCCTGTAACTATTCCCCAGGTCGTTGCTGTAAATGAGAATGTGTTCTCAGTCAACTAACCACGCTATTAGCTAGAGGTACATGGGGGAATAATGATGATTACCTGATATAGTCATTATTACCTAGAGGTACATGAGGGATAATGATCATTACCTGATATAGTCATTAACTAGAGGTACATGAGAGATAATGATGATTACCTGATATAGTCATTAACTAGAGGTACATGGAGGATAATGATGATTACCTGATATAGTTCGTTGACTTTCTCCTGGCACTTTATGTAGTCCTCATAGTCTGCAAACACCTTGAAGCTGAAGACAGAGACAGTCAATGCCAAGACTCAGGAAGGACAGGAGGGACCACAACAGTACTGTAGCCATAGAAATACAATTACTGGAATCAACATTCCCATTCAAATCAATGTTCGATGGGTGTTGCAGTCAAATTGACTGGAGAGGCGTTCCTCGACCCTTCTGGTAATTCTATGTCTTCCATCCCAAAATGGCATCCAATTCTTTTTACAGTTGACTACTTTCGACCAGGGCCTGGTCAAAAGTAGTGCACTATATAGGGAATAGGGTGCCATAGGGCCTGGTCAAAAGTAGTGCACTATAGGGAATAGGGTGCCATAGGCCTGGTCAAAAGTAGTGCACTATATAGGGAATAGGGTGCCGTTCACAGCCACTACCTACCGGTCATGGTTGAAAAGCATATTGGTGACGTCTTTGAAGAGCTCTGGTTGTTTGGGACAGAAGAATCCACTGTTGATCTGATCAATGGCTTGCTTCAGTTCTGGAATCTTCTGGTAATACGTCATGGCATCGTAGCTTAAGAGGAGAGAACAGGCGGAGTAGCAACATTTCTCACAACAAGACATCATAGTCACATCTCTACATTACAAGGTTTACAATAGAGCAACTTCCCTTTCAACCAAAACTGGTCAACAGATTATTTCCTCAGTAAATCACACACGAGTCAAGATTCTTATTGAGTTAAGCATCGCATAACTGGCGTGGTCGATGTGGCGTGGTCGATGTGGCGTGGTCGATGTGGCGTGGTCGATGTGGCATTGCATAAAGTATGACCCTTAGATTAGTATTAGATATATTTTGGGAAAACAAACCCTACCCTCTATGTCCCCCTGTGTGTGTGTGTGTGTTACCCCTGTGCGTCCATCTCTGCCACGTCCTCCACCCTCATGCCAAAGATGAACATGTTCTCCTCTCCAGCCTCCTCGGCCATCTCTACGTTGGCTCCGTCCATGGTGCCGATGGTGAGCGCTCCGTTCAGCATGAACTTCATGTTGCCAGTGCCGGATGCCTCCGTGCCAGCTGTGGAGATCTGCTCAGACAGGTCCGTGGCTGGGATTACTGTAGGGGGACATAGATTACAACAGGGGGAAAATAGATTACAACAGGGGGGGAAATAGATTACACTAGGGCGGGAAATAGATTACAACAGGGGGGGGGGGGAATAGATTACAGTAGGGGGGAAATAGATATAGAAAAACCGATCCATCTCTAATACAGGACACAGTTTATAGTGCACTACTTCTGACCAGGGCCCGATTTACATTTACATTGCTCATGTTAGTCATTTAGCAGACTCTCTTATCCAGAGACTTACAGTAGTGAGTCATTTAGCAGAGTCTATTATCCAGAGAGACTTACATTAGTGAGTCATTTAGCAGACTCTCTTATCCATAGAGACTAACAGTAGTGAGTCATTTAGCAGACTCTTATCCAGAGAGACTAACAGGAACAATTAGGTTTAAGTTCATTGCTCAAGGGCAGAGACTTTTTTTTTTACCTAGCCGGCTTGGGGATTCAAACCAGCAACCTTTCGGTTATTGGCCCAATGTTCTTAACCGCTAGGCTACCTGGCACATTTGGGACACCTGTTTAGCGCTACCTGTATCTAATAGAGTAACTGCCAAAATAAAAGGAAACACTTGAGTAAATGAAGGACAAAGTATATTGAAAGCAGGTGCTTCCACACAGGTGTAGTTCCTGGGCGAATTAAACAATTAACATCCCATCATGCTTAGGGTCACACAAAAATGTTGGGCAGGCCATTATTTTGGCTACGCCTCTCACAGGATGACAATTCCCTCATCCACAGGGCACGAGTGGTCACAATGGTTTCATGAGCATGAAAACGATGTAAACCATAGGCCGTGGCCGTCTCAGTCACCAGATCTCAACCCAATTGAACGCTACCGGAAGATTCTGGAGCGACGCCCGAGACAGTGTTTTCCACCATCATCAACACACACACAAAAAAAAACACAGAATTATGTAATTTCTGGTGGAAGAATGTTGTTGCATCCCTCCAATAGAACGATGTCGCATCCCTCCAATAGAACGATGTCGCATCCCTCCAATAGAACGATGTCGCATCCCTCCAATAGAACGATGTCGCATCCCTCCAATAGAACGTTGTCGCATCCCTCCAATAGAACGATGTCGCATCCCTCCAATAGAACGATGTCGCATCCCTCCAATAGAACGTTGTCACATCCCTCCAATAGAACGTTGTCGCATCCCTCCAATAGAACGTTGTCGCATCCCTCCAATAGAACGTTGTCGCATCCCTCCAATAGAACGATGTCGCATCCCTCCAATAGAACGATGTCGCATCCCTCCAATAGAACGATGTCGCATCCCTCCAATAGAACGATGTCGCATCCCTCCAATAGAACGATGTCGCATCCCTCCAATAGAACGATGTCGCATCCCTCCAATAGAACGATGTCGCATCCCTCCAATAGAACGATGTCGCATCCCTCCAATAGAACGATGTCGCATCCCTCCAATAGAACGATGTCGCATCCCTCCAATAGAATGTTGTCGCATCCCTCCAGTAGAATGTTGTCGCATCCCTCCAATAGAACGATGTCACATCCCTCCAATAGAACGATGTCACATCCCTCCAATAGAATGTTGTCGCATCCCTCCAATAGAATGTTGTCGCATCCCTCCAATAGAATGTTGTCGCATCCCTCCAATAGAATGTTGTCGCATCCCTCCAATAGAATGTTGTCGCATCCCTCCAATAGAATGTTGTCGCATCCCTCCAATAGAACGATGTCACATCCCTCCAATAGAACGATGTCACATCCCTCCAATAGAATGTCGTCGCATCCCTCCAATAGAATGTCGTCGCATCCCTCCAATAGAATGTCGTCGCATCCCTCCAATAGAATGTTGTCGCATCCCTCCAATAGAGTTCCAGACATTTGTAGAATCTATGCCGAGGTGCATTGAAGCTGTTCTGACTCACGGTGACCCAAAAACCCTTTTTAATAAGACGCTTTATATGTTGACGGTTTATTTTATTTTGGCTGTTACCTGGACATCACTAATACTCCCACAAGGATAATGGTGATGCTTTTCCCCTGAAAAGGTTAAGTATTATGTTGGCAGCATCATGTTATGGGTATGCTAGTCACTGGCAGGGACTGGGGAGTTTGTCAAGATCAAAATAAATATGAAAAAAAAAAGAGCAAAGCCCATGACTTTCACTAGCAACTGTAGATAGACAGTACCTTTCTCAGCCAGAGAGACTCTGTAGTTCTCCAGATATAGACAGTACCTTTCTCAGCCAGAGAGACTCTGTAGTTCTCCAGATATAGACAGTACCTTTCTCAGCCAGAGAGACTCTGTAGTTCTCCAGATAGAGACAGTACCTTTCTCAGCCAGAGAGACTCTGTAGTTCTCCAGATAGAGACAGTACCTTTCTCAGCCAGAGAGACTCTGTAGTTCTCCAGATAGAGACAGTACCTTTCTCAGCCAGAGAGACTCTGTAGTTCTCCAGATAGAGACAGTACCTTTCCCAGCCAGAGAGACTCTGTAGTTCTCCAGATAGAGACAGTACCTTTCTCAGCCAGAGAGACTCTGTAGTTCTCCAGATAGAGACAGTACCTTTCTCAGCCAGAGAGACTCTGTAGTTCTCCAGATAGAGACAGTACCTTTCCCAGCCAGAGAGACTCTGTAGTTCTCCAGATAGAGACAGTACCTTCCTCAGCCAGAGAGACTCTGTAGTTCTCCAGATAGAGACAGTACCTTTCTCAGCCAGAGAGACTCTGTAGTTCTCCAGGTAGATGACCTTCAGCTTGCTGCCCACCACAGGATCTTTGTTGACCACCTCTCCCACAGCCGTGATCAGCTTGATGATCATCTTGGCCATGTGGTACCCCGGCGCAGCCTGTAGAGGGAGACAAAGGATCCTTCTCAAATGTCGCTTTCCTCCATTCATGGGGTTGCATCAAAAAAAAGGGTACCATTTTCACTATATTTAGTGCACTACTTTTAACCAGGGCCCCTAGGGGTCATAGTGCCTTTGAACGGGGTAGGGTAGTAGGTGCCAGGCGCACCGGTTTGTATCAAGAACTGCAACGCCACTGGGTTTGTCACTACTTTTTTTTTACCAGGGGCCCCTAGGGGTCATGATAGTGCAGTACTTTTTACCAGGGGCCCCCTAAAGTGTCAATTAATTTCACTAGGGTGTCCCCTCTCCTCACTTTCTTCTCAAAATACATCTGAAGTAGAAGAGCCACAGTTCCTCCCCTTCGAGCCTTTCCCTCCAATAGATTATGAAAACGAGGGGAGAGGGTGTAAGGAATACATGAAAGACACAGGGAGAATCTCAATTTGCATTGTCTTGATTCCTCGTGTCCCCTTTCCTCCTCCTCAAAACCCCATTGAAATGAGAAAGTCAGGAGGTCATTCTCTCTTTTCCGATATTGAGAGAAAGAGTTGAAGGTAGTTCGGTACGTACCTTGCCACCAATGATCACAGTCCGGGGAACAAAAGGTGCTTTTGGGTTCTTCCTGATGCCTTTAGAAAACAAAACAAATAAACAAAATATTTGATCAGATTGTAAACAATAAGGTGTTACTTATTATAAACGCCTAAATGAAGCCTTCATAACCCTTTATAAAAAGGCCTACGTAGAAGCTTCACAGATCATATATAACCAAGGGTCATCATAAGGCAGGGAGGCGAGGATCCCAAATGCCACCCTATTCCCCATTTGACAAAACTAGTGCACTATATACACACACACACACAACGTACGGTTGTACATGGTGACGATGTGAAGGCAGTTGAGGAGCTGGCGCTTGTACTCGTGAATCCTCTTGACGTGAACGTCAAACATGGAGGACGGGTTGATTTCCACCATGTACTCTTTCTCCAGGTACTGGGAAAACTTCTCCTTGTTATCCTGGGCACAGAAAGACATGACTTGATACACATGGCATTCTATTCCCTTGTAGTGAATGTACTCCCTCTGACCAGGGGCCCTAACACTTCTGACCGGTGGCCCTAACACTCAGTTGGAAAGGATGATCTTATGAAATAGTAACATCAGCAACAAGCCCCAACACGTGTACCTAGGAACAAAACCCAATTATATATGGTCAACTTATAGTTTACGGCGAGTTTGCATGGAATTATATATGGTCAACTTCCTGTCTGCTCCGAGTTTGTATGGAATTATATATGGTCAACTTCCTGTCTGCGCCGAGTTTGTATGGAATTATATATGGTCAACTTCCTGTCTGCGCCGAGTTAGCATGGAATTAGGAGTTCCACACTGACGTGTACTCAGTGTATTTATTCAGTTGGTTGGATCGTTTGCTTGGCTGGAACATTGTTTTTATCCATGGGAGGGGGGGAGGGGGGGGGGGGGGGGTCATTTTCTGCCAATATTACTATTGGGAAATGGCATGGCTCTTCAGAACAGTAAATAAACAGAGTAGAACTCACAAATATGCCCCATGAGCCATTGTAGGCCATGCATGTTGACTGTTGTTAATGAAGGGGTGGGGAGACTTTACCTGCTTGACTTTAGACACATCTCTAATGAAGGTATCATCGTCTACCAGCTCATTGAGCTTCTGTAACTGGCTGAGGTCCTTCACATATTCCTCCCCAATGGCCTAGAAACATGTAGACAAAGTACATGAAGGTGACACAGCAGATCAGCAAAGAAAATTGCATTCAAAAGATACAGGAATATCAAAGGAGATAAAAACGGACAATCAAAGACGCCAATCAAACCTCAGCAATGAGCTCAGCCAATCCCGGGTTACAGAGGAGGAGCCAGCGTCTAGGAGTGATGCCATTGGTCTTGTTCTGGAACTTCTCCGGTTCTAATTCGCTGAAGTCTCGGAACCTTTCAGAACAAAAAAAGAAATATATTTTAGATTCTAGAAGGACGCTACTAGAAGACGGTAGAATCATGTTCAATAAGGCTCACCGTAGTAAAACAACAATGTTCCAGACTTTCAATAAGGCTCACCGTAGCAAAAACAGTTCTTCAGAAGGTTACATTTAAAAATATATATTTTTATTTAAACTAGGCAAGTCAGTTAAGAAAAAATTCTTATTTACAAAGACGGCCTAGGAACGGTGGGTTAACTGCCTTGTTCAGGGGCAGAACGACAGAATTTAACCTTATCAGCTCATGGATTCGATCTAACCACTAGGCTACCTGCCGCCCCTACACTCTAACCACTAGTGTAACTGCTGCCCCTACACTCTAACCACCAGGCTACCTGCCGCCCCTACACTCTAACCACCAGGCTACCCGCCACCTCTACACTCTAACCACCAGGCTACCTGCCTCCCCGACACTAACCACTAGACTACCTGCCGCCCCTACACTCTAACCACCAGGCTACCTGCCTCCCCTACACTCTAACCACCAGGCTACCTGCCTCCCCTACACTCTAACCACCAGGCTACCTGCCTCCCCTACACTCTAACCACCAGGCTACCTGCCTCCCCTACACTCTAACCACTAGGCTACCTGCCTCCTCTACACTCTAACCACTAGGCTACCTGCCTCCTCTACACTCTAACCACTAGGCTACCTGCCGCCCCTACACTCTAACCACTAGGCTACCTGCCCCCCTACACTCTAACCACTAGGCTACCCGCCACCTCTACACTCTAACCACTAGGCTACCTGCCTCCTCTACACTCTAACCACTAGGCTACCTGCCTCCCCTACACTCTAACCACTAGTGTACCTGCCACCTCTACACTCTAACCACTAGGCTACCCGCCACCTCCACACTCTAACCACTAGGCTACCTGCCACCCCTACACTCTAACCACTAGGCTACCTGCCTCCCCTACACTCTAACCACTAGTGTACCTGCCACCTCTACACTCTAACCACTAGGCTACCCTGCCACCTCTACACTCTAACCACTAGGCTACCCTGCCACCTCTACACTCTAACCACTAGGCTACCCTGCCACCTCTACACTCTAACCGCTAGGCTACCTGCCGCCCCAACACTCTAACCGCTAGGCTACCTGCCGCCCCTACACTCTAACCACCAGGCTACCTGCCGCCCCTACACTCTAACCACCAGGCTACCTGCCGCCCCTACACTCTAACCACCAGGCTACCTGCCGCCCCTACACTCTAACCACCAGGCTACCTGCCTCCCCTACACTCTAACCACTAGGCTACCTGCCTCCCCTACACTCTAACCACCAGGCTACCTGCCGCTCCTGGTTTCAGACAGTTGGGAGTTTCTCTTACACAACCTAGAGAAGCCCCATCGTACACATCTGAGAGAAAGCTGTTACTATCAGGGAGAATACAGTAGAGATTAACCATCTTACACATCTGAGAGAAAGCTGTTACTAATTAGGGAGAATACAGTAGAGATGAACCATCTTACACGTCAGTCTTGATGATGTTGGAGTGTATCTCAGCGACTCCGTTGACGGCGTGAGATCCCACGATGCACAGGTGAGCCATGTTGACCCTCTTTCCCCCGTCCTCCTCGATCAGAGACATCCTGCGCATCCGATCCATGTCCTCTGGGAAGAGAGCCGAAATCTCCTGGAGCGACACCAGAAACACACTCTGTCAGCTGGTCCCAGTCTTCTCCATATCCCTCCTAAAAACCACATGATTCTGCCAATCTGAACAGTCCGGTTATTGACACAGTACAAGCAGCATGTCTATGGGTGAATTAGGGCCAAGAGGAGTAGTAGGGAGCTGATGGGGACCGGATGAGTGTCCATGAGTCTTGTAAGGGGGATACATTTCAAGTCATTCAGTATCAATGTATTCATACGCTTAGCAGGGAGCACAGCCCAGTCTATAGTGGTACATCAGAATACCACCCACTGAACCCAGTCTATAGTGGTACAACAGAATACCACCCACTGAACCCAGTCTATAGTGGTACAACAGAATACGCCCCACTGAACCCAGTCTATAGTGGTACAACAGAATACGCCCCACTGAACCCAGTCTATACAGTACGTACATCAGAATACACCCCACTGAACCCAGTCTATAGTGGTACATCAGAATACGACCCACTGAACCCAGTCTATAGTGGTACATCAGAATACGACCCACTGAACCCAGTCTATAGTGGTACATCAGAATACGACCCACTGAACCCAGTCTATAGTGGTACATCAGAATACGACCCACTGAACCCAGTCTATAGTGGTACATCAGAATACGACCCACTGAACCCAGTCTAGTGGTACAACAGAATACGACCCACTGAACCCAGTCTATACAGTACGTACATCCAGGTGGCCCTGGTTGATCCTGTAGATGATCTGGAGGTGTCTGGGCAGCAGGGTCTCCAGCAGTCCAATGGGCCAGCGCTCCAGAGCCTCGGGAAGCACCGTGTGATTGGTGTACGCAAAGGTCCGCTTGGTGATGGCCCACGCCTGATAGGAAAGAGCAATGGTTCTAATAGCGCAGTACACACCGAATAGCCTGGTCACTTTAAATCATGATTACATACTGCTTTACTCATCTCATAGGTCTATTCTGATATATTCTGGTCAACGCTACTACAACATTGCTCATCCAAATATTTATACATTTCTTAATTCCATTACTTTTAGATGTGCGTATTGTTAGATACTGCTGCACTGTTGGAGCTAGGAACACAAGCATTTAGTTAGATACTACTGCACTGTTGGAGCTGGGAACACAAGCATTTAGTTAGATACTACTGCACTGTTGGAGCTAGGAACACAAGCATTTAGTTAGATACTACTGCACTGTTGGAGCCAGGAACACAAGCATTTAGTTAGATACTGCTGCACTGTTGGAGCTGGGAACACAAGCATTTAGTTAGATACTACTGCACTGTTGGAGCTAGGAACACAAGCATTTAGTTAGATACTACTGCACTGTTGGAGCTAGGAACACAAGCATTTAGTTAGATACTACTGCACTGTTGGAGCCAGGAACACAAGCATTTAGTTAGATATTACTGCACTGTTGGAGCCAGGAACACAAGCATTTAGTTAGATACTGCTGCACTGTTGGAGCCAGGAACACAAGCATTTAGTTAGATACTACTGCACTGTTGGAGCTAGGAACACAAGCATTTAGTTAGATACTACTGCACTGTTGGAGCTAGAAACACAAGCATTTAGTTAGATACTGCTGCACTGTTGGAGCTAGGAACACAAGCATTTAGTTAGATACTACTGCACTGTTGGAGCCAGGAACACAAGCATTTAGTTAGATACTGCTACACTGTTGGAGCTGGGAACACAAGCATTTAGTTAGATATTACTGCACTGTTGGAGCTAGGAACACAAGCATTTAGTTAGATACTACTGCACTGTTGGAGCCAGGAACACAAGCATTTAGTTAGATACTACTGCACTGTTGGAGCTAGGAACACAAGCATTTAGTTAGATACTACTGCACTGTTGGAGCCAGGAACACAAGCATTTAGTTAGATACTGCTGCACTGTTGGAGCTAGGAACACAAGCATTTAGTTAGATACTACAGCACTGTTGGAGCTAGGAACACAAGCATTTAGTTAGATACTACTGCACTGTTGGAGCCAGGAACACAAGCATTTAGTTAGATACTGCTGCACTGTTGGAGCTAGGAACACAAGCATTTAGTTAGATACTACTGCACTGTTGGAGCTAGGAACACAAGCATTTAGTTAGATACTACAGCACTGTTGGAGCTGGGAACACAAGCATTTAGTTAGATACTACTGTTGGAGCTGGGAACACAAGCATTTAGTTAGATACTACTGCACTGTTGGAGCTAGGAACACAAGCATTTAGTTAGATACTACTGCACTGTTGGAGCTGGGAACACAAGCATTTAGTTAGATATTACTGCACTGTTGGAGCTGGGAACACAAGCATTTAGTTAGATATTACTGCACTGTTGGAGCTGGGAACACAAGCATTTAGTTAGATACTACTGTTGGAGCTAGGAACACAAGCATTTAGTTAGATACTACTGCACTGTTGGAGCTGGGAACACAAGCATTTAGTTAGATACTACTGCACTGTTGGAGCCAGGAACACAAGCATTTAGTTAGATACTACTGCACTGTTGGAGCCGGGAACACAAGCATTTAGTTAGATATTACTGCACTGTTGGAGCCAGGAACACAAGCATTTAGTTAGATACTACAGCACTGTTGGAGCCGGGAACACAAGCATTTAGTTAGATACTACTGTGCTGTTGGAGCCAGGAACACAAGCATTTCGTTAGATATTACTGCACTGTTGGAGCTGGGAACACAAGCATTTAGTTAGATACTACTGTGCTGTTGGAGCCAGGAACACAAGCATTTCGTTAGATATTACTGCACTGTTGGAGCTGGGAACACAAGCATTTAGTTAGATATTACTGCACTGTTGGAGCTAGGAACACAAGCATTTAGTTAGATACTACTGCACTGTTGGAGCTGGGAACACAAGCATTTAGTTAGATATTACTGTTGGAGCTGGGAACACAAGCATTTAGTTAGATACTACTGCACTGTTGGAGCTAGGAACACAAGCATTTAGTTAGATACTACTGCACTGTTGGAGCTGGGAACACAAGCATTTAGTTAGATATTACTGCACTGTTGGAGCTGGGAACACAAGCATTTAGTTAGATATTACTGCACTGTTGGAGCTGGGAACACAAGCATTTAGTTAGATACTACTGTTGGAGCTGGGAACACAAGCATTTAGTTAGATATTACTGCACTGTTGGAGCTAGGAACACAAGCATTTAGTTAGATACTACTGCACTGTTGGAGCTGGGAACACAAGCATTTAGTTAGATATTACTGCACTGTTGGAGCTGGGAACACAAGCATTTAGTTAGATATTACTGCACTGTTGGAGCTGGGAACACAAGCATTTAGTTAGATACTACTGTTGGAGCTGGGAACACAAGCATTTAGTTAGATATTACTGCACTGTTGGAGCTAGGAACACAAGCATTTAGTTAGATACTACTGCACTGTTGGAGCCAGGAACACAAGCATTTAGTTAGATACTACTGCACTGTTGGAGCTAGGAACACAAGCATTTAGTTAGATACTACTGCACTGTTGGAGCCAGGAACACAAGCATTTAGTTAGATACTGCTGCACTGTTGGAGCTAGGAACACAAGCATTTAGTTAGATACTACAGCACTGTTGGAGCTAGGAACACAAGCATTTAGTTAGATACTACTGCACTGTTGGAGCCAGGAACACAAGCATTTAGTTAGATACTGCTGCACTGTTGGAGCTAGGAACACAAGCATTTAGTTAGATACTACTGCACTGTTGGAGCTGGGAACACAAGCATTTAGTTAGATACTACTGCACTGTTGGAGCTAGGAACACAAGCATTTAGTTAGATATTACTGCACTGTTGGAGCTAGGAACACAAGCATTTAGTTAGATACTACAGCACTGTTGGAGCTGGGAACACAAGCATTTAGTTAGATACTACTGTTGGAGCTGGGAACACAAGCATTTAGTTAGATACTACTGCACTGTTGGAGCTAGGAACACAAGCATTTAGTTAGATACTACTGCACTGTTGGAGCTGGGAACACAAGCATTTAGTTAGATATTACTGCACTGTTGGAGCTGGGAACACAAGCATTTAGTTAGATATTACTGCACTGTTGGAGCTGGGAACACAAGCATTTAGTTAGATACTACTGTTGGAGCTAGGAACACAAGCATTTAGTTAGATACTACTGCACTGTTGGAGCTGGGAACACAAGCATTTAGTTAGATACTACTGCACTGTTGGAGCTAGGAACACAAGCATTTAGTTAGATACTACTGCACTGTTGGAGCTGGGAACACAAGCATTTAGTTAGATATTACTGCACTGTTGGAGCTGGGAACACAAGCATTTAGTTAGATATTACTGCACTGTTGGAGCTGGGAACACAAGCATTTAGTTAGATACTACTGTTGGAGCTAGGAACACAAGCATTTAGTTAGATACTACTGCACTGTTGGAGCTGGGAACACAAGCATTTAGTTAGATACTACTGCACTGTTGGAGCCAGGAACACAAGCATTTAGTTAGATACTACAGCACTGTTGGAGCCGGGAACACAAGCATTTAGTTAGATATTACTGCACTGTTGGAGCTGGGAACACAAGCATTTAGTTAGATACTACAGCACTGTTGGAGCCAGGAACACAAGCATTTAGTTAGATATTACTGCACTGTTGGAGCTGGGAACACAAGCATTTAGTTAGATACTACTGTGCTGTTGGAGCCAGGAACACAAGCATTTCGTTAGATATTACTGCACTGTTGGAGCTGGGAACACAAGCATTTAGTTAGATATTACTGCACTGTTGGAGCTAGGAACACAAGCATTTAGTTAGATATTACTGCACTGTTGGAGCTGGGAACACAAGCATTTAGTTAGATATTACTGCACTGTTGGAGCTGGGAACACAAGCATTTAGTTAGATATTACTGCACTGTTGGAGCTGGGAACACAAGCATTTAGTTAGATACTACTGTGCTGTTGGAGCCAGAAACACAAGCATTTAGTTAGATACTACTGCACTGTTGGAGCCGGGAACACAAGCATTTAGTTAGATATTACTGCACTGTTGGAGCCAGGAACACAAGCATTTAGTTAGATACTACAGCACTGTTGGAGCCGGGAACACAAGCATTTAGTTAGATATTACTGCACTGTTGGAGCTGGGAACACAAGCATTTAGTTAGATACTACAGCACTGTTGGAGCCAGGAACACAAGCATTTAGTTAGATACTACAGCACTGTTGGAGCCAGGAACACAAGCATTTAGTTAGATATTACTGCACTGTTGGAGCTAGGAACACAAGCATTTAGTTAGATACTACTGCACTGTTGGAGCCAGGAACACAAGCATTTAGTTAGATACTACTGCACTGTTGGAGCCAGGAACACAAGCATTTAGTTAGATACTACTGCACTGTTGGAGCCAGGAACACAAGCATTTAGTTAGATACTACTGCACTGTTGGAGCCAGGAACACAAGCATTTAGTTAGATACTACTGCACTGTTGGAGCCAGGAACACAAGCATTTAGTTAGATACTACAGCACTGTTGGAGCTGGGAACACAAGCATTTAGTTAGATACTACTGCACTGTTGGAGCTGGGAACACAAGCATTTAGTTAGATACTACTGCACTGTTGGAGCTAGGAACACAAGCATTTCTCTACACCCGCAATAACATCTGCTAAATATGTGTATGTGACCAATAAATTTTGATTTGATGGCCCCAGATCTGTTTTGTGCTCTATAGCCAACTTCTGTGGATATACCAGGCTACGACAGACGAGGCACTTGTTCTATGACATAAAGGTGCTTCAAGGTGCTGCATGGCTTTAGGGTTCAAGGTGCTGCATGGCTTTAGGGTTCAAGGTGCTGCATGGCTTTAGGGTTCAAGGTGCTGCATGGCTTTAGGGTTCAAGGTGCTGCATGGCTTTAGGGTTCAAGGTGCTGCATGGCTTTAGGGTTCAAGGTGCTGTATGGCTTTAGGGTTCAAGGTGCTGCATGGCTTTAGGGTTCAAGGTGCTGTATGGCTTTAGGGTTCAAGGTGCTGCATGGCTTTTCATTCATCTACCCAACATACCACACACACAAAGACTTATTATGCAAGTTAGATAAAGTTAGTGGTTTTATTTTCATAAAATAAATAATCAGTTTCATCCACTCCCTCTCTTAAAACGCACCGTGTCCCAGTCGAGTTTCTCAATGTCCACAAAGACCCTCATGAGCTCTGGGATGGCCATGGCAGGATGAGTGTCATTCAGCTGGATGGCCACCTGTCAACACAAAAAAAACAACAACCAACTGTATTTGTTGTTGTTGTTGTTGTTAGGATTCAGTGGAGTCGTGATAAATCAATAAGTAACCTACTTTCTCTGGGAAGCTGTCGAAGGAGACCGGGCCGGAGAAGCCCTTCTTGGAGTTCTTGAAGCGTCTGATGATGTCCTGGAGGGTAGCAGCCACCACAAAGTACTCCTGCTTCAGCCGCAGCTCCTTCCCTTCAAAGAACTACAACAGTGGAGGAATCAAGGTGTGCGTGCCAAAATGGCACCCTATACGTTATAGTGCACTACTGTTGACCAGGGCCCCATAGGGTAGTGCACTACTGTTGACCAGGGCCCCATAGGGTAGTGCACTACTTTAGACCAGGGCCTATCAGGAAACATTCACAAATACGAGGGGGAAGTCAAGAGGTGCCAAGTGAGAATTTAAAAACCACACACACACACACACACACACACACACACACACACACACACACACACACACACACACACACACACACACACACACGGTGGTTGCAACACCAGGGTTGTGGGTTCATATTGAATATGTATGCACTCAGTATTGTAAGTCGCTCTGGATAAGAGAAGACAAAATGGACTAACACCTACGTGGTCAATGTACCAATCTAGAACTTACGTTATCGTTGGGGTAGAGGACACGAGAAATATTCTCCGCCAGATTCCTGTCCAGAACAGCTTGGATGTAATCTCCAACATTGACTGAGGAGACATAGAATGACACAGAAGTGATTTAACAGGGACCTTAATGGGAGAGGACATAGAAGTGATTTAACAGGGACCTTAATGGGAGAGGACATAGAAGTGATTTAACAGGGACCTTAATGGGAGAGGACATAAGTGATTTTTATTTATTTTACCTTTATTTAACTAGGCAAGTCAGTTAAGAACAAATTCTTATTTTCAATGACGGCCTAGGAACAGTGGGTTAACCGCCTGTTCAGGGGTAGAACAACAGATTTTTACCTTGTCAGCTCGGGGATATCAACTTGCGACCTTTCGGTTACTAGTCCAACGCTCTAACCCCTAGGCTACCCTACCTTAATGGGAGAGGACATAGAAGTGATTTAACAGGGACCTTAATGGGAGAAGACTCGTAGATTTCTGTTACTCAGGAGAAGAAACGGCTTCATATTATTCACTAGACTCACCGGTTCAATGCTGTCATCATTAAGGCCTGGATTCTAACTTGAGATGTGTGCGACTTTGTTTCCTCCGCAAAGCGTACATTGGCAAAAACACGTAATTTAGTTGACAGATGTGACTAAAGTGCTTGCATCTCAAGTTAGAGTCAAAGTTAGCTCTGGTCCAGGGTGTTATTACAGCTCGCTAACACAGCCTTCTTCAAGCAAGCCACACTAACACCATGGACCAGAGCTAGCTCTGAGTAGGCAGGGTTACAAAAAAGTAATGTCATCCTCCTGGCCACTGTCATGACGTGGCCCTTTCTGCGTATATAGTGTGGCATCCCCTTCTCTCTCTCCCCCTCCCTCCTACACCCAGGTTCTGTTATCTCAGGTCGTAAATTCCTGGAGGAGACTCTCCTCAGGGCCATGCAGTATAGAGAGAGAGCGTTTCACAGTAGAACTTCTACATCACAGAACTTGAGAACTGAACAATATCCATGTTTTGGAGAATGTGTAAACGGTCGGTGGAGAAGCTAGCTACGACCCGGTCCGTTTAGTTTGTTTGCGAAAGACAATACAGCCACATTACCATATCTCTGTTTATACAGGAGCCTCCATTATGAGGTATGCGTCTAATTATTGCATAAAACGAATGAGTAAAGATGAAACTGTGAAATTATATAAATGTGATTTTAAACCGTTAATGTGAGAAAATTGTAACTAAGTCATTGGCCCGCCCCCATAAACACAGACATGATCTGACATCCTTGGACAGCCCTTTTCTACTGTTCCGAATAAAAACCCCACCTGAGGAAATCCTCGAGACCATGAGTACCTCAATCACCGAGGGGGCGAAGGTTTGAGTAGAGACCACAAAAACCTCAGTATAAGCTAAGGTTGTAATGGTTGTCGAATTCCTAACCAAATCACGTGGAGCATTGGCTACACGGGTGGAAATGGTTAAACTCTGAGACTGTCGACCAGACAGAATAAGAGCAAATCTTAGATACTACTTACTAGTCTGCAGCTAGAAATTGTCAACCTGAAATGCGAGGACCGACAAAACATCTATCTATAAGAACATTTCTGAATGGTACTCCGAAGTATCCATTCTAACAACGAGAGAAGATCAGATGAACTTTCCAACAGAAAGACAGACGATTCCAACAGAGATCACGACGACACACTGAGCGTAAATATATGTATTGATTGCAATTATTTCCGAATGAGTGAGCGTTCATGTGCAAAGGATTAGCATTTCAATTAATATAATAATTAACTGTGTAGTGACTCTTGTAATTCCTGCCCTTTTCAGTCCACACCCCCTTTTCAGTCCACACCCCCTTTTCCGTCCACACCCCCTTTTCCGTCCACACCCCCTTTTCCGTCCACACCCCCTTTTCCGTCCACACCCCCTTTTCCGTCCACACCCCCTTTTCCGTCCACACCCACTTCCCTTTGTCCACCAAGCCGTCATACCGGCTTAGACCACTAGGGAACCTCCCCTATCATTTCCTTGTAACCATATCTACTGTTTGTTTGTTTATGTATTTCTGTGATTATTTAGTTAGTTAGTAAATAAATGATTAAGACAATTGATGTATGGATGATTCATAGTGAAGACTGGGATCGTGCAGATAACCAACAATTATCTGTTTGGAATGAGATTAACGTGAGGTAAAGAATCATTTATTAATAGAAGACTAATTGATCAGATATTAAAATATCTGACGAGTTATATACGGAAAATTATAACTTTATAATCTGAAGATTTTCCTTGGTGCCCCGACTTCCTAGTTAATTAAATTTACATAATTTGTTTAATCACGTAATAATAATTACAGAGAATTGATTTGATAAATTTAGTGATACCAAA
The DNA here is from genome assembly GCF_045791955.1 of Oncorhynchus clarkii lewisi. Lineage (NCBI taxonomy): Eukaryota > Metazoa > Chordata > Actinopteri > Salmoniformes > Salmonidae > Oncorhynchus > Oncorhynchus clarkii. The sequence goes on along the minus strand of NC_092171.1, from coordinate 41,456,516 downwards.
GACACGACACCACTTACAGTCCATCAGGTTGAAGTCGTTGGGAGCTCTGGCAGACCACAGCCTCATGGTGTTGACTGTGTTGTTCATATATCCAGGGATGGGCGTGTCATAGGGCATAGCAAGGACCACCTATAGAGGCAAGGCATGGGGGGGAATTAAGATTAGGTTGAAGATGAAGATCAAAATGTAAGACTTATTCATCATCTTAAAACTTCATTCCAAATAAGATTAAGGGTCAATTCAAGACGATAAATAAAAAAAATACCAAACTCAATAAAAATCATAGAAATGCAGGTACTGCACTTAGTGAGTCAACCTGTGGGAAGAATTGGGAACACTTGAATTTAACATTATAAATACCACTAACACTTTTAGCAAAGTTGAATAATGACCAAAACAATCTTTTTAAACACCACAATGGCCCTAAGTTGCTGTTATACCTGTGTAATAACACAAGTGACAAAGTACATCTCAAATCCCCATAGATATGCAGGTACTAAGTGGTACAACTTAGCACTATTATCAGCATGTTACAAATTTAAAAAAAAGGTAGTATTCATTATCATGACTTTAAGTACCTGTGTGTCCACCCATTTGGCCCCTTCCTTAGACTCCTCCACTCTGCCGTAGAAGTGCACTGGTAGCATGTACTCAGGGCGGGCCTTCTCCCAAGGGTTACCATGACGCAGCCAATCGTCTGCTTCTTCCACCTAGGAGCAAGCCAATCACAAGACAACATACTAAATCGAAGTGTGACTAAGCAAAACTTGAATGGGTCAATATGTTTAATAGAACCATAGCCTGGTCTCAGATCAGTTTGTGTTCTTGCCAACTCCAGCGCTCATTGTCAAGCCAATGGCATGACAACACAAACAGCGTGGTAGTCAGGCTAATAAAGCCGTAGATGGTCCATGTACAGCAGTAGTAGAAGTACAGTACAGTGTAGTATAGTTACAGTACACATACAGATAGACAGTACAGCATGGGTACATTACAGGTACAATACATTATAGGTACAGTACAGGATATAAGCCGCCTCCAACGTCATTTTAGAGAATTTGGCAGTAGGTCCAAAAGGCCTCACAACCGCAGTCCATGTGTAACCACGCCAGTCCAGGACCTCCACATCCAGCTTCTCCACCTGCGGGATCGTCTGAGACCAGCCACCCGGACAGCAGATGAAACTGTGGGATGGTCTGAGACCAGCCACCCAGACAGCTGATGAAACTGTGGGTTTGCACAACCAAATAATTTCTGCATAAACTGTCAGAAACCGTCTCAGGGAAGCTCATCTGTGTGCTCGTCGTCCTCACCAGGGTCTCGACCCGACTGTAGTTCAGCGTTGTAACCGACTTCAGTGGGGAAATGCTCACCTCTGATGGCCACTGGAGAAGTGTGGTCTTCACGGATGAATCCTGGTTTCAACTGTACCGGGCAGATGGCGTGTATGGTGTCGTGAAGTCCTCCATGGTGACGGTGGGGTTACGGTACGGGGAGGCATAAGCTACGGACAATTGAACACAATTGCATTTTTAAATCAACGGCCATTTAAATGCACAGAGATAGTGACGAGATCCTGAGGCCCATTGTCGTGCCATTCATCCACCACCATCACCTCATGTTTCAGCGTGATAATGCACGGCCCCATGTCACACGGATCTGTACACAATTCCTGGAAGCTGAAAATGTCCCAGTTCTTCCATGGCCTGCATACCCACCAGACATGTCACCCACTGAGCATGTTTGGGATGCTCTGGATCAACGTGTACAACAGCGTGTTCCAGTTCCCACCAATACCAAACACCTTCACACAGCCATTGAAGAGGAGTGGGACAACATTCCACCAGCCAGAGAAGAAGATGTGGCACTGTATGGGGCAAATGGTGATCACACCAGATACTGACTGATTTTCTGATCCACGCCAAAAAAAAACAAAAAAAATGTTTAAAAGGTATCTGTGACCAACAAGATGCAATTATGTATTCCCAGTCATGTGAAATCCATAGCTTAGGACCAAATGAATATACACTGCTCAAAAAAATAAAGGGAACCCTTAAACAACACAATGTAACTCCAAGTCAATCACACTTCTGTGAAATCAAACTGCCCACTTAGGAAGCAACACTGATTGACAATACATTTCACATGCTGTTGTCCAAATGGAATAGACAACAGGTGGAAATTTTAGGCAATTAGCAAAACACCCCCAATAAAGGAGTGGTTTTGCAGGTGGTGACCACAGACCACTTCTCAGTTCCTATGCTTCCTGGCTGATGTTTTGGTCACTTTTGAATGCTGGCGGTGCTTTCACTCTAGTGGTAGCATGAGACGGAGTCTACAACCCACACAAGTGACTCAGGTAGTGCAGCTCATCCAGGATGGCACATCAATGTGGCAAGAAGGTTTGCTGTGTCTGTCAGCGTAGTGTCCAGAGCATGGAGGCGCTACCAGGAGACAGGCCAGTACATCAGGAGACGTGGAGGAGGCCGTAGGAGGGCAACAACCCAGCAGAAGGACCGCTACCTCCGCCTTTGTGTAAGGAGGAGAACTGCCAGAGCCCTGCAAAATGACCTCCAGCAGGCCACAAATGTGCATGTGTCTGCTCAAACGGTCAGAAACAGACTCCATGAGGGTGGTATGAGGGCCCGACGTCCACAGGTGGGGGTTGTGCTTACAGCCCAACACCGTGCAGGACGTTTGGCATTTGCCAGAGAACACCAAGATTGGCAAATTCGCCACTGGCGCCCTGTGCTCTTCACAGATGAAAGCAGGTTCACACTGAGCACATGTGACAGAGTCTGGAGACGCCGTGGAGAACGTTCTGCTGCCTGCAGTCAGTCATGGTGTGTGGTGGCATTTCTTTGGGGGGCCGCACAGCCCTCCTCGTCAGAGGTAGCCTGACTGCCATTAGGTACCGATATGAGATCCTCAGACCCCTTGTGAGACCATATGCTGGTGCGGTTGGCCCTGGGTTCCTCCTAATGCAAGACAATGCTAGACCTCATGTGGCTGGAGTGTGTCAGCAGTTCCTGCAAGAGGAAGGCATTGATGCTAAGGACTGGCCCGCCCGTTCCCCAGACCTGAATCCAATTGAGCACATCTGGGACATCATGTCTCGCTCCATCCACCAACGCCACGTTGCACCACAGGCTGTCCAGGAGTTGGCGGATGCTTTAGTCCAGGTCTGGGAAGAGATCCCTCAGGAGACCATCCGCCACCTCATCAGGAGCATGCCCAGGCGTTGTAGGGAGGTCATACAGGCACGTGGAGGCCACACACACTACTGAGCCTCATTTTTACTTGTTTTAAGGACATTACATCAAAGTTGGATCAGCCTGTAGTGTGGTTTTCCACTTTAATTTTGAGTGTGACTCCAAATCCAGACCTCCCATGTGTTGATAAATTTGATTTCCATTGATCATTTTTGTGTGATTTTGTTGTCAGCACATTCAACTATGTAAAGAAAAAAGTATTTAATAAGAATATTTCATTCATTCAGATCTAGGATGTGTTATTTTAGTGTTCCCTTTATTTTTTTGAGCAGTGTATTTCAACTGACTGATTTCCTTATATGAACAGTTACTCAGTAAAATCTTTGAAACTGTTTCATGTATATTTTTGCTCAGTGTAGTTCAACATCAGGTTTTAGTAGATTCATTTGACAAAGTTTCCCATCCCAAAACTGACCACTTCGATGACCCGCGTAAGAATTTTCTATACATAAAAAATAATGCAGCTGAATGTAATTTCATCCATTTTAAGAGAATCTCAAACTATGGCAATAAAGCCATTTTTCTACTTCCCCAGAGTCGGCATGCTAACTGTTCCTGTAGACTTTGTGCTAACGCTAGTCTTTGTGCTAACGCTAGTTAGCCTTGTCTAGTGAAACTACTGTACTTCCAACTTCATTCATACTAAAATGGTATTATGTTGCAGCTAGCAATATTAAATACATTTTTTCCACACCAAATAAATATAGAACTATACTGAACAAAAAATACTAAAATGAACACATTTTACAGAGTTTAGGAAAGGAAATCTGTCAATTGAAATAAATTCATTAGGCCCTAATCTATGAATTTCACATGAAATACTTCTGTTTCATCAGCTGTCTCAAATGAAGAAGCCGGATGTGGAGGTCCTGGGCTGGCGTGGTTACATGTGGTCTGCGGTTGGGAGGCTTCTCTAAAACGATGTTGGAGGTGGCTTATGGTAGATAATTGAATGTTGGCAACAACTTGTGGACATTCCTGCAGACAGCATGCCAATTGCTCCCTCAAAACTTGAGACATCTGCGGCATTGTGTTGTGCAACAAAACTGCACATTTTAAAGTGGCCTTTTATTGTCCCCCCAGCACAAGGTGCACCTGTGTAATGATCATGCTGTTTAATCAGCTTCTTGATTATGCCACACCTGTCAGGTGGCTGGACAATCTTGGCAAAAGGAGAAATGCTCACTAACAGGGATGTAAACACACGTGTGCACAACATTTAGAAGAAATAAGCTTTTATGGAACATTTATGGGATATTTTATTTCAGCTCAGGGACCAACACATTACATGACCAGTTTGCAAACCCCTGCTCTAGATTTTTATGTATTTATTTTACCTTTATTTAACTAGGCAAGTCAGTTAAGAACAAATTCTTATTTTCAATGACGGCCTAGGAACAGTGGGTTAAACTGCCTGTTCAGGGGGCAGAATGACAGATTTGTACCTTGTCAGCTCGGGGATTTGAACTTGCAACATTCCGGTTACTAGTCCAACGCTCTAACCACTAGGCTACCCTGCCGCCCCAAAGATGACTGTACAAATACAACAGCTGAGCTTCTCATTCTAAAACGTTTCTTCATTCAGTGATCTGACTGAACAATGGTCTAAAGACGTCCTCACTAGCCAGGGGGCCCCGTTTCAAAATACTGTTGGGCCCCCCCCCAAACTAGAAATTTCCCCACAGACATGACCTGCTGCTATTATTACACAAAAAAAACATCTTAAAATAACTTTCATGTACACTTGTAATTTCAGAATAAAAATAAACACAATAGGCCATACATAATTGTTTTGAACACATTTTTGTCATAATATTATATATATATATATATATATATTTTTTTTTATCAGTGGGGCCCCCTGGGCAGCCGGGGTTAATTTCAATTGAAATCCACCCCTGTCACACTGTTGCAATCCAGGCTGGAGCCATAGACAGGAAGGACGTGGGTCGCCACAGTGTTGCAGACCTGGAACCTTTCGAATACATTTTTGTGTTTGCTCTAATCTGATTGGACTCTTAGGTGTCAGATGGGCAGGATAATTCGATTGGTTCCACTGCATCAAACAAAGCCCAGATAAAGTATTAGAAATGATTTTGAATAGTATCTGAACCCAGGTCTGCGGTGTCGGTCAATCATTTAACAGAAAGGTTGCTGCTCCCTGTCTCCACTCTCTTTTGAAGTGGTGAAACACTGGCTTTTATCCCAAATAGCACCCTATTCCCTATATAGTGCACATCTTATGAACAGAGCCCTACGGCCCCTGGTCCAAAGTAGTACACTACATAGGGAATAGGGTGCCATTTGGGACCAGTGCCTGTTGCGATAGCCTTCTCAACCTCTGAAGCCAACCAATCGACGTGTTGTTGCCCTTGTTTGGATTCTGATAACAACCTACAGTACAACACACACACACACCGGAGTGGTTTTCTTGCCCTTTTGAATTTGAGCTGTGTGTTTGCAGTGCAATGCACTTTTGACCGCTGAACTAGATTGTATTGATTATTCATTGACTGAAGTGGAGAGGCATGCATGAAACCTGTCCTCTACATAACGAATAGTGTTGTAGAAGTTACACTCTACTGCAAAGAATGAAATCCTTGTGGTTTGTCATTGTTAAAAATAAGTGTATCTCTATACATCTAATAGGGTAACACAGTTTAAAATACGCTCATGATGCATTCATTAATTATATTCTCCAAGAATCAAATGATACATCTCAATAATTTAGTCAAAAACCTGGATGTATCCAATCCCAGATTGCCCCTTTAAAAATGCAGTGGAATAAAGCAGAGAAAGGTTGTTACCTGCCAGCCGTTCTTGATCTTCTGATTGAAGATCCCATACTCATAACGGATGCCATAACCGTACGCTGCCAGACCCAGGGTGGCCATCGAGTCCAGGAAACATGCTGGTCAGGGAATTTTAATTAATTACTAGTCAATGTCTCAAAAATACTAGACTGATGAAGTTTAACGACACAGTGGATGCAAAGAATACCCCCCCCTACACCGTACAGGTTGAGTATAGCATAAAGTATGGTGTAGGGGGGTAGAGTATAGCTTAAAGTATGGTGTAAGGCATAAAGTATGGTGTAGGGGGGTAGAGTATAGCTTAAAGTATGGTGTAAGGCATAAAGTATGGTGTAGGGGGGTAGAGTATAGCTTAAAGTATGGTGTAAGGCATAAAGTATGGTGTAGGGGGGTAGAGTATAGCATAAAGTATGGTGTAGGGGGGTAGAGTATAGCATAAAGTATGGTGTAGGGGGGTAGAGTATAGCATAAAGTATGGTGTAGGGGGGTAGAGTATAGCATAAAGTATGGCGTAGGGGGGTAGAGTATAGCATAAAGTATGGTGTAGGGGGGTAGAGTATAGCATAAAGTATGGCGTAGGGGGGTAGAGTATAGCATAAAGTATGGTATAAGGGGTAAAGTATGGCATAAAGTATGGTATAAGGGATAAAGTATGGTGTAGGGGGGGTAAAGTATAGCTTAAAGTATGGTGTAAGGCATAAAGTATGGTGTAGGGGGTAAAGTATGGTGTAGGGGGTAAAGTATGGCGTAAAGTATGGTATAAGGGGTAAAGTATAGCTTAAAGTATAGTGTAAGGTATAAATTATGGCGTAAAGTATGGTATAAGGGGTAAAGTATAGCTTAAAGTATAGTGTAAGGTGTAAAGTATGGCGTAGGAGGTAAAGTATGGTATAAGGGGTAAAGTATAGCTTAAAGTATAGTGTAAGGTGTAAAGTATGGTGTAGGGGGTAAAGTATGGTATAAGGGGTAAAGTATAGCTTAAAGTATAGTGTAAGGTGTAAAGTATAGTGTAAGGTGTAAAGTATGGTGTAGGGGGTAAAGTATGGCCTAGTATTTCTTAGTATCTGCTCTGGAATATTCCTATGGAGGTTAGTTATAGCGACTATAGGAGTTGGCTTATTAGAACAAACAGATCTGGGACCAGGCTACAGAGAGGTTGATAATTTCCTTCGTGGAATGAAGATCTGCTCTCATGTCTGCGTTTACACAGGGAGGCTGCGTTTACACAGGGAGCCCAATTCTGATATTTTCCCACTAATTGGTCTTCTGACCAAATCAGACCAGCTGTTTTTTTAGAGAATTGAGCTGCCTGTGTAAACACAGCCAAACTATAGAAGGGACATGCAGCCATCCAAACAGCCTCCTACGGTTGGTTAAACTTCCTGTTTTGGCCAGCCAACAACAGCCTCATAGTGTTAGGTAAACTTCCTGTTCTGGCTTGCAGACAGGAGAGGCTTGCTGTAGTTTTCCACCCGATGACGACCCACTGTATTCTGTACTACATTAAATAGAACCCTGTAGCCCGGTCCCCAGTTCCATTGGTTCCGTGTAGCCAACTTCTTTGGTCATGAACCACCATAGAAGTTAGCAAGGACACACACACACACCTAACACTTGGTCCGTACTGTACCTGCCAGTCTGCCCAGGCCTCCGTTCCCCAGCCCTGCATCTTCCTCCATCTCCTCCAGATCCTCCATGTCCAAACCCAGCTACATGACAAACAGAGACTTCAAAAAATAACTCAATTCAACAAGCCCCATATTAGTGTTTAATAATGTACGAGCTGATGCATCACATCATCACGCTTAACCTGCTCGACTAAGGTGTGTTAATCACGCTTAACCTGCTCGACTAAGGTGTGTTAATCACGCTTAACCTGCACGACTAAGGTGTGTCAATCACGCTTAACCTGCTCGACTAAGGTGTGTCAATCACGCTTAACCTGCTCGACTAAGGTGTGTCAATCACGCTTAACCTGCTCGACTAAGGTGTGTCAATCACGCTTAACCTGCTCGACTAAGGTGTGTTAATCACGCTTAACCTGCACGACTAAGGTGTGTTAATCACGCTTAACCTGCACGACTAAGGTGTGTTAATCACGCTTAACCTGCACGACTAAGGTGTGTTAATTACGCTTAACCTGCACGACTTAGGTGTGGCAATCACGCTTAACCTGCACGACTTAGGTGTGGCAATCACGCTTTCACAGTTGTTGAGAAATTCTGTCTCTTGTAACAGCTGTTTTAGTCTCTGGCTCCAGTGGTTCCTGCCTGTAGACATGCCATTGGTGTGCTCCAGACGTCTCTCAGTTCTGTCTCACCTGGTAGATGGCCTCGTCACAGGCGTTCTGCAGCCCCAGGTTAATCATGGTGTTCTGGAGGGTTCTGCCCATGTAGAACTCCAGGGAGAGGTAGTACACTCGCTGGTCAAGGATAACAGAGAACATTCATTAGGTGGCAGACCATAATCAAAAAATAATACATTTTGCAATGCAAACCCGTTTATTCCAATTAGAAAACGTTTTGCATTAAAAAAAAAAAGAAGAGAGTTTGTATTGAACAAAGTCAGGTATGTCAATCCCAGCTTTAGTTCCGTTCTCTGTGTGCTTCCTAGTGATGAACACATCCCAGGAACATGCAACATTCAGTACTAATACAACACTGGCACGTATCAATAAAAATAAAATATAAATTCTCAGAGTAGGAGTGTAATCCTTTTCATTATGATGTGAAAGTCAAAACTGATCCGAGATCAGCTCTCCTACTCTCAGATTATTCCGGAATACAACCAGGCCATTGAAACTATGATTTCATGAGAGTCCTATAGCTTCATGGTAAGGCTAAATATAGTCTTCCTCAGAATTTCTCTCTCCTTCCTCCCAAAGTGTACAGTTGTTTAACTCCCTTCACTAAATTAAAAAAGGAAAATGACTGGAATAAGAAATAAATGGTGGAAACGCCCACTAACCTATGGTCTCCACCAATCCAACGCTATTAGAAATGGTGGAAACGCCCACTAACCTATGGTCTCCACCAATCCAACACTATTAGAAATAATGGTGGAAACGCCCACTAACCTATGGTCTCCACCAATCCAACGCTATTAGAAATAAATGGTGGAAACGCCCACTAACCTATGGTCTCCACCAATCCAACGCTATTAGAAATAAATGGTGGAAACGCCTACTAACCTATGGTCTCCACCAATCCAACGCTATTAGAAATAAATGGTGGAAACGCCCACTAACCTATGGTCTCCACCAATCCAACGCTATTAGATTTGTAGAAATTAGGTTAAATTTCAGGAGGAAGGAGATATTAGCGGGAAGCATCCAGAGGGTGCATATTGATGATAATGATGACGAGGAGCAGCAGACGGAAACATGTATTAGAAAGGGAGGCAAATCTTTTTTTTTTTGCAAATTTGCAAATCAATTGCAAATCTAATCCAAAAAAAGTAGGGTACCATGTCAGATCGTGATATGCACGTTGAGATACATATTTACCTAACCCCTCTTTTTTTTGGGGGGGGGGGGGCGCAGTGCAAAAACGAGCGTGGACCGGATTGATATGCTCTCTCCACTATGTATTATTTTTTTGCAGTGAGGATTCACCATCTTCTGATAATTATTTTGTAATTTATTAGCAGATAATCGTTGTTTGAAACTGGAAAAAAAAGGTGTTAGTAGACGCAGTATGCAAATCTGGGAACCAAATACGATTCGGTTCCCAAAGTTCACCAAAAAGAGCCATTGGAACGACCCATCACTAGCTAATACTGGACCAAATAAGGACAGCACAAGACAGACAGGTAAAGCCAGGATAAATTCTCCAAACAAAAGTACAGCATGATATTTGGAAAAGCCAACAACTTTACCTTGGGATCGGTCTCGTAGTAGAACTGCTGGGTTCTGATCCATCTTCCCACCAGGTGATCTCGAACCGTGTGCGCGAGGGCGAAGTAATAATCCCGCGGCGTCGCTACATTCCTGTCTTTGACCAAAGTGAAGTGGAGGTGTCGGTTAAAACCTTTCTTCAACTCGGCGACGTTCTCCACCCCGACAATTCCTCTGATACTGATCTGTTTACGCTTCTCCTGGTCAGTGAGAGGAGCCGCCATGCTGCTGAACAAAACTGCTGCTGGCAGTCTTTCAATTTCAACTCTTAAAGTGGAGAAATTAAGTTTAGGTAGTTGCTTTTCTGTAGCGTCAGTCTCCTCCTCTTTAATGTCCATTGGTGCATGGAGGAGGAGGTGTGTCGTGTTCCCAACCTCCCAACCTCTCAACCTCTGGCAGAGGAGCGCAGAGAAAAATATTGGAAAAATATTTATCATTTTTTATCATTTTATTGAATATTCACAGATACAGAAAACACCCAGAGAGATCCGTAATATGTGCAACACTTCCAAATATAGTAATAACAATAATCATAACAATAGCAACAGTTGTCTTTATTGACATATAAGTAAGCAGACTATATGTAAAGTATAACCAATGTTTAAGGACATTGGACTTTTTGTATAACCGGCCAAGCAGAGCTTCGATTTTATTACTTTATATTTCCGACGCACATTGCTTAAGCGCGCATTATATACATTGAGAGAACTGCCTACAGTGTGTCGCCCAGCGACCGTATGTAAATTCTAGAATGCTAAATTATGCTAAATTATGCTAAATTAGGAGAGTAAAGAAAGGTTGTCTTGAGGGACTGCAGGACGCATCTTGTTTTTGATACCACCACTACCCACGTGGGTTTCCTGTGCTCAAACTTGTATTTCATTCAACTCACATCTTCTTGGATAGGCACCTTAAATGACTTAAATGATCAGACAACATGGTCTATACAGCAGGTTTAGAGAAACTACAATTGAGTATGGATAAATGACACCAATAGTTCAACATCAACCTTCCAGTACCGACAGTATCTACACATTTGTATTTGGTTGAATCAAATATAAATTCAGTCTCAAAATTGCTTTAAAAACTAGTTTACAAAAGAATGCTAATTTAATTTGTATCCTGGAATAGTTATATAACATTGGGATAATGACCATCTTTGTCTTAATTTGGCCTAGATCAGAGATGACCCTCCCCCTCTCTGTGCCCAACCCCTCTCTGTCTCCCCCCCATTCCCCACCCCCCACTCTGTCTTCCTGCCCCTCATTCTGTCTCCCTCGCCCCCCCTCTCTCTCACTCTCTTAATCTGTCTCCCTCGACCCTCTCTCTGTCTCCCTCCCCCCCTCTCTGTCTCCCTCGCCCCTCTCTCTGTCTCCCTCGCCCCTCTCTCTGTCTCCCTCCCCCTCTCTCTGTCTCCCTCGCCCCTCTCTCTGTCTCCCTCGCCCCTCTCTCTGTCTCCCTCGCCCCTCTCTCTGTTTCCCTCCCCCATCTCTCTGTCTCCCTCGCCCCTCTCTCTGTCTCAGTCCCCCTCTCTCTGTCTCCCTCGCCCCTCTCTCTGTCTCCCTCCCCCGTCTCTCTCTGTCTCAGTCCCCCTCCGTCTACCTGTTACTCGCTCTCTCTCTATCTCTCACAAACACACACACACACACACACACACACACACACACACACACACACACACACACACACACACACACACACACACACACACACACACACACACACACACACACACACACGTGTCCAGTGACCTCCTCAGTGCTGGGCCTGTGTAGATATTTTTGGGCAGTGTGGGAAAGAGTCTGTCTAGTAGTCTGCATAATGACTCAACAAAGAGGCAAACAGAAAAAACAACTACGTGTTTAGAGAGTTGGCAATGGCATTAATGAGTTCCAGGGTGAAATGTCCTCTAGATACAGATCTAGGATCATCTACCTCTTCTCCAATTCACAACCTTAACCAACCATGAGGAATATGCAAAACTGGCCCAAGATCAGTATCTAGGAGAAAACTTCAATCCTGTCTCAGAGCTCTACTCCAATTGTCTGTAGAGCTCTGAGACAGGATTGTGTCAAGGCACAGATCTGGGGGAAGGGTACCAAAAAAATGTCTGCAGCATTGAAGGTCTCCAAGAACACAGTGGTCTCCATCAGTCTTAAATGCAAAAGTTTGGAACCACCAAGACTCTTCCTAGAGCTTGCCGACCGGCCAAACTGAGCAATTGGTGGAGAATGGCCTTGGTCAGGGAGGTGACCAAGAACCCCGATGGTCACTCTGACAGAGCTCCAGAGTTCCTCTGTGGAGATGGGAGAACCTTCCAGAAGGACAACCATCTCTGCAGCACTCTAACAATCAGGCCTTTAGAGGGGCCAGACGGAAGCCACTCCTCAGTAAAAGGCACATGACAGCCCGCTTGGAGTTTGCCAAAAGGCACCTAAAAGACTCTCAGACCATGATGGTCTGATGAAACCAATATTGAACTCTTTGGCCTGAATGCCAAGAGTCACGCTTGGAGGAAACCTGGCACCACTGTAGTAAAGTACAGAGAGATCCTTGATGAAAACCTGCTCCAGAGCGCTCAGGACCTCAGACTGGGGGTGATGGTTCACCTTCCAACAGGACAACGACCCTAAGGACACAGCCAAGACAACGCAGGAGTGGCTTCGGGACAAGTCTTTGAATGTCGTTGAGTGGCCCAGCCAGAGCCCGGACTTGAACCCGATTGAACATCTCTGAAGAGACCTGAAAACAGCTGTGCAGTGACGTTCCTCATCCAACCTGACAGAGCTTGAGAGGATCTGCAGAGAAGTGAGAAACTCCCCAAATACAGGTGTGCCAAGCTTGTAGCGTCATACCCAAGAAGACTCTAGGCTGTAATCGCTGCCAAAGGTGCTTCAACAAAGTACTGAGTAAAGGGTCTGAATACTTATGTAAATGTGATATCTTTAAAAAAAAAATATATATATTTTTTTTTAAATATGCAACATTTTCTAAAAACCTGTTTTTGCTTTGTCATTATGGGGTATTGTGATGTCATTATATGGTATTGTGATGTCATTAAGGGGCATTGTGATGTCATTATGGGGTATTGTGATGTCATTATGGGGTGCTGTGTGTAGAACAATGAGGGAAAAAACGATTTCATCCATGTTATAATAAGGCTGTAATGTAACAAAATGTCGAAAAAGTCAAGGGGTCTGAATACTTTCCGAATGCACTGTATCTCCATAGCTCCTACCAACACCCCCAAATAACTAACACCCCAATATATCTCCATAGATCTACCAACACCCCAATATATCTCCATAGATCTACCAACACCCCAATATATCTCCATAGGTCTACCAACACCCCAATATATCTCCATAGATCTACCAACACCCCAATATATCTCCATAGGTCTACCAACACCCCAATATATCTCCATAGGTCTACCAACACACCAATATATCTCCATAGGTCTACCAACACACCAATATATCTCCATAGGTCTACCAACACACCAATATATCTCCATAGGTCTACCAACACCCCAATATATCTTCATAGGTCTACCAACACCCCAATATATCTCCACAGGTCTACCAACACACCAATATATCTCCATAGGTCTACCAACACCCCAATATATCTCCATAGATCTACCAACACCCCAATATATCTCCATAGGCCGACCAACACCCCAATATATCTCCATAGATCTACCAACACCCCAATATATCTCCATAGGCCGACCAACACCCCAATATATCTCCATAGATCTACCAACACCCCAATATATCTCCACAGGTCTACCAGCACCCCAATATATCTCCATAGGTCTACCAACACCCCGAATAACCATCACCCCAAATAACCATCACCCCAAATAACCATCACCCCAAATAACCATCACCCCAAATAACCAACACCCCAAATAACCGGCAGTTGGAAGATGGTTGATGACCATCCAAATCCCCCTGTGGAGTGCTTTGTTTGATTCCTAATGACATCAAGTACATTAATACGCTTACAAAAAGGATGCCTCAAGACATAAATCCTCTGTAGTTAGTTAGTTAGTTAGCCCATTTGAAAGGGGTTTTTAAAGGGATTTTGAATGGATTTTAAAAGGGATAATTTCAGGGTGAATGCCAAGTGTCACTGATCTCACTGCCTGTGTCCCCAATGGGACCCTATTCGCTATATAGTTCACTACTTTTGACGAGAGACCTATGGGCCCAGGTCAAATGTATTGCCCTAAATAGGGAATTGAGTGCCATTTGGGACACAGAAACTGTGTGCTGAAGTAAACACTACAGTAGGTCTAGAGTTGTTCGAGAGTTGTTCGAGAGTTGTTTGAGAGTTGTTTGAGAGTTGTTCGAGACTTGTTTGAGAGTTGTTCGAGAGTTGTTCGAGACTTGTTTGAGAGTTGTTCGAGAGTTGTTCGAGACTTGTTTGAGAGTTGTTCTAGAGTTGTCCGAGAGTTGCTCTAAGTGAAGCATCCTGTCTTTGTTTTTTGAAAGTTTTGTAGCCCATCAAACACTAGCGCTAGCCTGGGTAACAGTCTGATTGTGCTATCATTCTACTTCTTGCCACTCCCTGTCAACAGTCCTGCTTGTAGACAACCAGGAAACAGCACTGCTTGTAGACAACCAGGAAACAGCACTGCTTGTAGACAACCAGGAAACAGCACTGCTTGTAGACAACCAGGAAACAGCACTGCTTGTAGACAACCAGGAAACAGCACTGCTTGTAGACAACCAGGAAACAGCCCTGCTTGTAGACAACCAGGAAACAGCCCTGCTTGTAGACAACCAGGAAACAGCCCTGCTTGTAGACAACCAGGAAACAGCCCTGCTTATAGACAACCAGGAAACAGCCCTGCTTGTAGACAACCAGGAAACAGCACTGCTTGTAGACAACCAGGAAACAGCCCTGCTTGTAGACAACCAGGAAACAGCCCTGCTTGTAGACAACCAGGAAACAGCCCTGCTTGTAGACAACCAGGAAACAGCCCTGCTTATAGACAACCAGGAAACAGCCCTGCTTATAGACAACCAGGAAACAGCACTGCTTGTAGACAACCAGGAAACAGCCCTGCTTGTAGACAACCAGGAAACAGCCCTGCTTATAGACAACCAGGAAACAGCCCTGCTTGTAGACAACCAGGAAACAGCCCTGCTTGTAGACAACCAGGAAACAGCCCTGCTTGTAGACAACCAGGAAACAGCCCTGCTTGTAGACAACCAGGAAACAGCCCTGCTTGTATAGACAACCAGGAAACAGACCTGCTTGTAGACAGCTAATACCTTCATGGGATATTCCATTCATCATTAAATTCATATATTAAGTTAAAAAAAAGAAAAAGAAAGAACAACAATGTTATATGAAAAATCAAAGATACTCTGTCTAAACATCAATAATCAATCCATCTATACATCTCCTTCACATAAAGAGCATTTTCAAGAACAATCGTACAAAAAAACGATGTCTTAGATAAGGGGTTCTCAAACTCCTAATCAGAACACAACTCGAGTGAGATAAAAATACGAGGACTTCTACTATGACGTTGGCATTGCGTTGCCGGACGAACCAAGTCTTTGGTGCCGGGGAAGGAACGTTTTAAAGACCCATCTCTTTGGCAACGAGAAAATGTTGCCGAATTTTCTGCAATTCTACTCATTTTGCCACGAGGCAGAAACAAATCATTGCCATTTTAAAGCTTAAATTACAGTGCATTTCTGTTTGTAAAAAATATAATATTTTGGGGGGTAATCGAGTTGAAAAATGTACAATTGGTGGAGTACTGTGGATACCAATATCCCTGTAAGCCACCCAGGCCCAGGGTTGAGGACAGAAAAGTGTAGATTAATCAAATTACATTGTATTTTATTGTATTACACTCTCTTAACTTATTCCACGGATCCCTTCGCCAAAATTATTTTAATCTGTTGTTGTTAGTAATATTGACTATATGTAAAAATAAAAATAAAAAAGTATGTGGACACCCCTTCAAATTAGTGGATTCGGCTATTTCAGCAACACCCGTTTGCTGACAGGTGTATAAAATCGAGCACACAGACATGCAATCTCCATAGACAAACATTGGCAGTAGAATGGCCCTTACTGAAGAGCTCAGTGACTTTCAAATGTGGCACCGTCATAGGATGCCACTTTTCCTACAAGTCAGTCAGTTCGTGAAATTTCTGCCCTGCCAGAGCTGCCCCCCGGTCAACTGTAAGTGCTGTTATTGTGAAGTGGAAACGTCTAGGAGCAACAACGGCTCAGCCGCGAAGTGGTAGGCCACACAAGCTCACAGAACGGGACCGCCGTGTTTTTCATGGTTCAGGCTAGGTCCCTTAGTTCTTAGTGAAGGGAAATCTTAACGCTACAGCATACAATGACATTCTAGACGATTCTGTGCTTCCAACTTGGTGGCAACAGTTTGGGGAAGGCCCTTTCCTGTTTCAGCATGGCAAGGCCCCCGTGCACAAAGCGAGGTCCGTACATAAATAGTTTGTCGAGAACGGTGTTGAAGAACTCGACTGGCCTGCACAGAGCCCTGACCTCAACCCCATCGAACACCTTTGGGATGAATTAGAACGCCGACTTCGAGCCAGGCCTAATAGCCCAACATCAGTGCCGCTGATCAGCCCAACATCAGTGCAGCTGAATGGAAGCAAGTCCCCGCAGCAATGTTCCATCATCTAGTGGAAAGCCTTCCCAGAAGAGTGGAGGCTGTTACAGCAGCAATGTTCCAACATCTAGTGGAAAGCCTTCCCAGAAGAGTGGAGGCTGTTACAGCAGCAATGTTCCATCATCTAGTGGAAAGCCTTCCCAGAAGAGTGGAGGCTGTTACAGCAGCAATGTTCCATCATCTAGTGGAAAGCCTTCCCAGAAGAGTGGAGGCTGTTACAGCAGCAATGTTCCATCATCTAGAGGAAAGCCTTCCCAGAAGAGTGGAGGCTGTTATAGCAGCAATGTTCCATCATCTAGTGGAAAGCCTTCCCAGAAGAGTGGAGGAGGCTGTTACAGCAGCAAAAAGGGGACAAACTTCATATTAATGCCCATGATTTTGGAATAAGATATTTGACGAGTAGGTGTCCACATACTTTTGGTCATGAAGTGTATATATTGAGATCTACTAAAACGGATACCCTACAGTACCCCACTTTGAGAACCGCTGGCCTAGTTAGTGCACTACTTTTGACCAGAGCCCTATGGCCACTGGTGTAAAGTGGTTCACTCTATAGGGTATAGGGTGCTATATGGGACCCTAGGATTCAGTCATCTACAGGAAGAGCATTAGTACGCTGCGTTGCAGTAGCCCCTTATTTCAAAACAGACAGGAGTGAAACATCAAGCATTATAAAAACGTGTTCTTAACTGACTTGTCTAGTTCAATAAAGGTTCAATAAAGGTTCAATAAAGGTTCAATAAAAAATATAAATACATTATCCCCATCACCTCCACCCCCAACACTACCACAACCTCCCCACCAACACCATCTCCACCCCCAATCCCACCACCACCTCCACCACCACCCCCAACACTACCACAACCTCCCCACCAACACCATCTCCACCCCCAATCCCACCACCACCTCCACCACCACCCCCAACACTACCACAACCTCCCCACCAACACCATCTCCACCCCCAATCCCACCACCACCTCCACCACCACCCCCAACACTACCACAACCTCCCCACCAACACCATCTCCACCCCCAATCCCACCACCACCTCCAACACTACCACAACCTCCCCACCAACACCATCTCCACCCCCAATCCCACCACCACCTCCACCACCACCCCCAACACTACCACAACCTCCCCACCAACACCATCTCCACCCCCAATCCCACCACCACCTCCACCACCACCCCCAACACTACCACAACCTCCCCACCAACACCATCTCCACCCCCAATCCCACCACCACCTCCACCACCACCCCCAACACTACCACAACCTCCCCACCAACACCATCTCCACCCCCAATCCCACCACCACCTCCACCACCACCCCCAACACTACCACAACCTCCCCACCAACACCATCTCCACCCCCAATCCCACCACCACCCCCAACACTACCACAACCTCCCCACCAACACCATCTCCACCCCCAATCCCACCACCACCTCCACCACCACCCCCAACACTACCACAACCTCCCCACCAACACCATCTCCACCCCCAATCCCACCACCACCTCCACCACCACCCCCAACACCACCTGCACCCCTAATCACACCACCTCCACCCCACCTACCACCTCCACCCCCAACACCACCTCCACCATCACCTCCAACCCCAACACCACCTCCACCCCCAACACTACCACAACCTCCACCACAACCTCACCCCCAATCCCACCATCACCTCCACCACCAATCCCACCACCACCTCCACCCCAACACCAATCCCACCACCACCTCCACCACCACCCCCAACACCACCTCCACCCCCAATCCCACCACCACCTCCACCCCAACACCAATCCCACCACCACCACCACCCAAACCACCACCACCCCCAACACCAACGAATGGGACGCACGAACAGACAGACATATATTCAGCGTTTATATCTATCTCACTGACAGATGTACTGTGGAGAAACAGAGGAAGTGGCATCCCGACGAGCCCTGGGCAGAAGTAGTTCATTTAGGGAACGCCATGTGGGATATAGGTTTGAATAAATAAAGGTCTTCTTAGTAGAATAGAATAAGTCGACTGTATTTCGTTGGTTACAAACTACGGATGAGATTCAGGTTTAAAAAGCA
The DNA here is from genome assembly GCF_045791955.1 of Oncorhynchus clarkii lewisi. Classification (NCBI taxonomy): domain Eukaryota; kingdom Metazoa; phylum Chordata; class Actinopteri; order Salmoniformes; family Salmonidae; genus Oncorhynchus; species Oncorhynchus clarkii. Next base: position 41,437,766 of record NC_092171.1, on the reverse strand, counting down.
CAGCCTCTGGTAGCGTCTAATTTACATAATACAATAGAAATACAGTCCATGTCTACAGTCCGTCCCACATGACAGTCCGTCCTACGTGACAGTCCGTCCTACGTGACAGTCCGTCCCACGTGACAGTCCGTCCCACATGGCAGTCCGTCCTACGTGACAGTCCGTCCCACATGGCAGTCCGTCCTACGTGACAGTCCGTCCCACATGGCAGTCCGTCCTACGTGACAGTCCGTCCCACATGGCAGTCCGTCCTACGTGACAGTCCGTCCCACATGACAGTCCGTCCCACATGACAGTCCGTCCCACATGGCAGTCCGTCCCACATGGCAGTCCGTCCCACATGGCAGTCCGTCCCACATGGCAGTCCTTCCCACATGGCAGTCCTTCCCACATGGCAGTCCGTCCCACATGACGGTCCTTCCCACATGGCAGTCCGTCCCACATGGCAGTCCGTCCCGCATGGCAGTCCGTCCCACATGGCAGTCCGTCCCACATGGCGGTCCGTCCTACGTGACAGTCCGTCCCACATGGCAGTCCTTCCCACATGGCAGTCCGTCCCACATGGCAGTCCGTCCTACGTGACAGTCCGTCCCACATGGCGGTCCGTCCCACATGGCAGTCCTTCCCACATGGCGGTCCGTCCCACATGACAGTCCGTCCTACGTGACAGTCCGTCCCACATGGCGGTCCGTCCCACATGACAGTCCGTCCTACGTGACAGTCCGTCCCACATGGCAGTCCGTCCCACATGACAGTCCGTCCCACATGACAGTCCGTCCTACGTGACAGTCCGTCCCACATGGCAGTCCGTCCCACATGACAGTCCGTCCCACATGGCAGTCCGTCCTACGTGACAATCCGTCCCACATGGCACCCAGTTCTCTATGTGGGGCTCTACATTTGACCAGAACGCTACGGGCCAGTTTGAGAGCAGCAAACATCTATGTGCCCTGGTCAACAGTAGTGTATTGAACTATGGGGCCCTGGTCAACAGTAGTGCACTACCCTATGGGCCCTGCTCTATTGTAGTGCACAACCCTATAGGCCCTGGTCTAAAGTAGTGCACTACCCTATGGGCCCTGCTCTATTGTAGTGCACAACCCTATAGGCCCTGGTCTAAAGTAGTGCACTACCCTATGGGCCCTGGTCTATTGTAGTGCACTACCCTATAGGCCCTGGTCTAAAGTAGTGCACTACCTTATGGACCCTGGTGTATTGTAGTGCACTACAAAGAGAGTAGGGTGCTATTTGGAACTCAGCCTATTGCTTTCTTTCAGGGATCATTACATCAGCCAGTCCTCCTCCACTGGGAACAGACATTAGTTCAACGTCTAGTTTTGATATACATTTGGTTGACTTGTCAACTAACGTGAAATCAACAACAAAATGTCAGCATGTCATTGGATTGAAGTTACAAGTTTGGTGAAAGAAATGACAGAATTCCCTTACGTTGATTACTCTGTTTCAAATCCAATCAGTTTTTCGCGTTGATTCAACTTCATCACATTGAATTTTCTTGGTTGAAATGACGTGGAAACAACGTTGATTCAACCAGTTTTTGCCCAGCGGGCCTCTTCAGCAGGTAGATGAGTGTCCTCTTCTGCTCCCCCTGGCTGTCATCAAGGGTAATCCACTCCTGTTCCATTCTGCAGTCTCATGTATGTGTGTTTGGTTGGACAAGGATTCTGTTGAAATGTTAGTGTGGAGAAGTGGTTTGTACAGGCAATGGTAACAGGGTCGGTGTGTGTGTGTGTGTGTGTGTTGCTGAGAGAGCGACAAAGAGAGAGCGAGAGCGAGAGACAGAGAGAGAAACAGAGAGACAGAGAATGTCTAAAGTTAAAGGTTCTATGATGACATATTATGTTGTCTTCTTCATAGATCTAGAACCAGAACTAACTGGACAGGGTTCTAGAGTCTAGAGGGGTTCTAGAGTCTGGTGATGAGCAGTAAGTCATCTTCTTGGATTGGTTGGATGGATGAATCTAGTTCACTTTTCAACCAATCATAATAATTAAGCCAAATCAGAGTTCCATTTCCAGTTGAGAGTTGGTGTTGATGGCTCAGTAAGTTTGTACAGTAACTGTATGGCTGGGTATTGAGAGTTGGTGTTGATGGCTCAGTAAGTTTGTACAGTAACTCTATGGCTGGGTATTGAGAGTTGGGTGTTGATGGCTCAGTAAGTTTGTACAGTAACTCTATGGCTGGGTATTGAGAGTTGGGTGTTGATGGCTCAGTAAGTTTGTACAGTAACTGTATGGCTGGGTATTGAGAGTTGGGTGTTGATGGCTCAGTAAGTTTGTACAGTAACTGTATGGCTGGGTATTGAGAGTTGGGTGTTGATGGCTCAGTAAGTTTGTACAGTAACTGTATGGCTGGGTATTGAGAGTTGGTGTTGATGGCTCAGTAAGTTTGTACAGTAACTGTATGGCTGGGTATTGAGAGTTGGGTGTTGATGGCTCAGTAAGTTTGTACAGTAACTGTATGGCCTGGGTATTGAGAGTATCTTGTACTGTACAGTCAAGCCTATGGGTCCAGACCGTCCAGTGGTCTGTAGAGGGCAGGAGCATTGTCTTGCGTCAGACTCTGACATCACTCCAACCCAACGCTAGTCCTAGGATCAACAGGCGACGGTTGCGCTGTCTGACATATGACAATGGGCCTGGTTGGTCTATAGAAGCTAGGGAATAGGGATGTGGTGTTGTGTACATGGCTGTGAGTTGAACGACCCTATTCCTTATATAGCAGACTACTTTTAGCATGAGTCTAGCTAAGAGTAGTGCACTATATAGGGAATAGGGTGCCATTTGGGATCAACACTTAGAGAGCCCAGAAGGTGAGCAGCTTGTTGCCATTCTCTGAGTCCCAAATGGCACCCTATTCCCTATATAGTGCACTACGTTTGACCAGAGCTCTATGAGCCCTGTGCACTATGAAGGGAATAGGGTGTGCCATTTGGGACGTTAGCCCTTTGTCTTGTCTTGCTTCACTGCAGTGCTGAGTCAACTCCTTAACACACTGAGCCAGACAGGTCTGCTTCCCCTGGAGTGTAGAAGTCAGGAATGGGCAGGCCGGTGTGCAGGGTCACCTACAGAACAAACAAAAATCATAATCTTCCTCCTCCTTCCTCATCCTCCTCCTCCTCATATCCTAGCAGCAGAAAATAATAGTTCTCGAAGCAGATCGAACAATCTGTAGATGTCATTGCAGGTATTGAACAGCAGGTGGAGCTGTTGAACTAATGTGAAATAGACTGAGCTATTGTATCACTGCATGAGGTGTTAGCAAGCACTGCATTACCAATAGAGCCACGATACCCATAAAACCCAGCAGTCAAACAGTTCCAATCGTTTTTTCACCATTCATTTTTTCTGTAGGAGATTTTAGAAATACTTTTTTTATTTTACCTTTTATTTAACTAGGCAAGTCAGTTAAGAACAATTTCTTATTTTCAATGACAGCTGGGGAACAGTGGGTTAACTGTCTTGTTCAGGGGCAGAACAACAGATTGTTACCTTGTCAGCTCGGGGGATTTGATCTTGCAACCTCTCGGTTGCTAGTCCACCGCTCTAACCGCTAGGCTACCCTGCCGCCCCAACTACATATGAGGGTTTGTGTTTAGTGGAGGCTTACGTCTGGCCTGACGTTTTGACAACCGTGTAAATCTCTCTTGGACAAGGTGACTTTTATCAATATATTCTCCTGTGTTTACCCCTGTCGCCCTCCCCAAAAAATGGAACGCTAATTAGTTGCTAATGTGGCTATCATACAGAACTACAAATGGCTGTCTCAAGCTGGGGTGGCAGTGTAGCCTAGTGGTTAGAGTGTTGGACTAGAAACTGTAAGGTTCTACGTTGGGGCTATAACGTTGTTTCTACGTTGGGGCTATAGCGTTGTTTCTACGTTGGGGCTATAGCGTTGTTTCTACGTTGGGGCTATATCGTTGTTTCTACATTGGGGCTATATCGTTGTATCTACGTTGGGGCTATAACGTTGTATCTACGTTGGGGCTATAACGTTGTTTCTATGTTGGGGCTATAGCGTTGTATCTACGTTGGGGCTGTAACGTTGTTTCTACATTGGGGCTATATCGTTGTATCTACGTTGGGGCTATAGCGTTGTTTCTACGTTGGGGCTATAACGTTGTTTCTACGTTGGGGCTATAGCGTTGTATCTACGTTGGGGCTATAGCGTTGTTTCTACGTTGGTGCTATAACGTTGTTTCTACGTTGGGGCTATAACGTTGTTTCTACGTTGGGGCTATAGCGTTGTTTCTACATTGGGGCTATATCGTTGTATCTACGTTGGGGCTATAACGTTGTTTCTACGTTGGGGCTATAACGTTGTTTCTACGTTGGGGCTATAACGTTGTTTCTATGTTGTTTATATGTTACCTGTACGTTTCGGTTGAGGCTGATAGCAGGGTAGTAGAGCCCCTCGATGCCTTCGAAGGCCACAGGACCCTGCTGTTCGTCGTTGATGAGGAAGATGAGGACCCTTCTGGTGAAGTCTAACAACACTCCTACTGTAGCCCCTTTACTGACGCCCCCGTCCGTCCTGAAGAGACACACAGAATGTCAAATACATACAGTATGCATAGTATACAATATTCAGACCCCTTCCCTTTGTCCACATTTTGTTACGTTACAGCATTATTCTAAAATTGATCAAATAATATACAATTCTCATCAATCTACACGCAAAACCCCATAATGACAAAGTGAATTACAGGTTTTCCTGAAATTTTAGCAAATGTATAAAAAAAACAGAAATACCTTATGTAAATAAGTATTCAGACCCTTTGCTATAACACTCCAAATTGAGCTCAGGTGCATCCTGTTTCCATCGATCATCCTTGAGATGTTTCTACAACTTTATTGGAGTCCACCTGTGGTAAATTCAATTGATTGGACATGATTTGGAAAGGAACACACCTGTCTATATAAGGTCCGATAGTTGACAGTGCATGTCAGAGCAAAAACCAAGCCATGAGGTCGAAGGAATTGGCCGTAGAGCTCAGAGACAGGATTGTGTTGAGTCACAGATCTGGGGAAGGTTACCAAAAATTGTCTGCAGCATTGAAGGTCCCCAAGAACACAGTGGCCTCCATTATTCTTAAATGGAAGAAGTTTGGAACCATCAATACTCTTCCTAGAGCTGGCCGCCCGGCCAAACTGAGCAATCTGGAGAAAAGGGCCTTGGTCAGGGAGGTGAACAAAAACCCGATGGTCACTCTGAGAGACCTCCGGAGTTCCTCTGTGGAGATGGGAGACCCTTCCAGAAGGACAACCATCTATGCAGCATTCCACCCAAATCGAAAAACCTGTTTTTGCTTTGTCATTATGGGGTATTGTGATGTCATTATGGGGTATTGTGATGTCATTATGGGGTATTGTGATGTCATTATGGGGTATTGTGATGGCATTATGGGGTATTGTGATGTTATTATGGGGTATTGTGATGTCATTATGGGGTCTTGTGTGTAGATGGATGAGGAAGAAAAAAAACAATTTAATCAATTTTAGAATAAGGCTGTAACGTAACAAAGTGGGGAAAAAGTCAAAGGGTCTGAATACTTTCCGAATGCACTGTTTGACATAGAAACACCGGATGTTCGTCATAAATTATTTTATTTTAAAAAAATCAAAAAATGATTAATAATATTAATAATGAGAAAGTGAACGCATGTTTACATTTTTACAAAAAATTAATAAATTAAATATCTAATTTACATACAGTAAGTATTCCCACCCTTGAGTCAACACTATGGTGAGAAAAAATAAATATTTAATCACTTTATAACGCAACAAAATGTGGAATAGGTGAAAGGGTGTGAATACTTTCTGAAAGCTCTGTAAATACCTACAGTCCTTTTTCTTTCTTCTTAAGAAAAATAAAAACTTGCATCGTGGGAAAAGGACCGTAAGCATTTCACTATGTCTACACTTGTTGTTTACCAAGCATGTGACAAATACAATTAGATTTGATTTGAGTCCTACTGACACATCTTAAGCATACAGGGAAAAGAAGCAGTATCTTCACAGTCGTGTAACCGGTGAGAAATGGTCAGCTGGTTAAGCAGCTAGTTGTGTTTAAAAATCGGTGACGTCACTCGCTATGAGACCTCGAAGTAGTTTCCCCGCGGCTTTTGTGGAGCGATAAGTAACGATGTTTCGAGGGTGACTGTTGTCAATGTGTTCAGAGGGTCCCTGTTTGGAGTTCAGGTTGGGGCGAGGAGAGGGACGGAAGTAACACTGTTACATTGGTGCCGTGATCTGGATCACTGGTTGCTGTGGGGAAGGAGGTCAAAGGGGGGTGAGAGTAACCGGTGTGAAATGGCTAGCTAGTTAGCAGTGTGCGCTAGTAGCGTTTCAATCTTTGACGTCACTCGTTCGGAGACCTGGAAGTAGTTGTTTCTCTTGCTCTGCAAGGGCCGTGGCTTTTATAGAGCTGTAGGTAACGATGCTTTGCGGGTGACTGTTGTCGATGTGTTCAGAGGGTCACTAGTTTGAGCCCAGGTCAGGGGCGAGGAGATGGTCAGGGGCGAGGAGGTCAGGGGCGAGGAGATGGATGGAAGCAACACTGTTACACTAGCCAGAGTGGATTGGTTGGTGTTTCATTATACAAAGCCTCTCCATTAGCTGTTGGTGTGGATGCATCAGGTATACCAGGTGACCTACCTGTTGGTGTGGATGCATCAGGTGTACCAGGTGACCTACCTGTTGGTGTGTGAGTTGTTGTGCATGAACCAGGAGCGGTTGTTGTCCACGTACATGGCCCAGGCCCTATCGTCTTTACCCAGCATCACGTCCTTCAGCACGTCGCCGCGGGCAACCCCAAACGCAGGGTCCGGGTGGTTGTCGTAGCGATCCACCGTGATCTCCCAGTAGTGCACACCGCGGGAGAAGCCTGAATTACCCATGACCACCCTGTCATCGTAGCTGTTGCACGTCACCGTCAGGTTGTCATTGGAGAGGATGATGTCAGGGTGGGCTGACGCGGGGTCAAAGGTGAACCAGGCAACTACAAGAAGTAGACACACACACACAGACAGATAAAGAGGTTAACTTTTATGTTTTCCCACCATAAGGAACCATCAGCATGGTGAAAACACCTAACAGAGGAGATGAGGCTAGAAACTGGTGGTCTGAGGTGAGGTTAGACCAGCGTTTCCCAAACTCGGTCCCAGGGACCTCAAGTTGTTCACGTTGTTAGCTATCATTCCACTGCTTGACGAACATTGTCTTTGGCATATGACACATGCATACAAGGAGTGGAATGACAGCTACTGCATCCCAGAGTGTTATCAGAATAGAAGACTTATGTACTGGCTGTTACTCTACGGTACGGTACAGGCTTAAACACATATCTCTGGCACATACTGTCAAATACACTATTATTATAAATAAATGACAGATATTACAAATACAATAGTCCATTAGACACTCAAGGAGAGGGCCGTTGCTATCTCTGTGGGCGCTCTGTGGGACTTGATACTGTTACCATGGTAATTGGAACATCAGAACACGAGAGTTCCCATGGGAACATAAGTTTAAAAAAAAATGTTGATTGGAGGTTCCCAGTGAAACCTGGAATAACTGAAGCCCTCATTGGACAGCAAACTGCTCACCCTTTGGTTATCAATTCAATGATTGGTTGCTGTGATGACATTGGCAATGATCAGGTTAGGAGTGGAGCAGAGTAGAGCGCAGGAGACATTCAGCAAGGAGAGAGTTAAAGGGTGTGTGAACCATCCATACCTGTGGCCAGTATTTGCATATCACATGGAGATTGTCCAGGTGCAATGTGAAATGAATAGAGGGAGAGCGAGAGAGGGAGAAAGACGGCAAGAGAAAGAGAGAAAAAAAAAGAGAGAGGAAGAGGGGGGAAGAAAGTTGGGAGAGAGAGAGAGTGAAAGAAAGAAAGAGAGAGAGAGAGGAAGAGGGAGAAGAAAGTGGGGAGAGAGGGGGAGAGAAAGAAAGAGAGAGAGAGAGAGGAAGAAGGGGAAGAAAGTTGGGAGGGAGAGAGAGTGAAAGAAAGAGAGAGCGAGAGATGAAGAGGGGGGGGGGGAGAAAGTGGGGCAGAGAAAAAGAGAGAGTGAGGGGAAGGGAGAGAGTGTGAGTGAGCAGAGTAAAAGCACAGTGTGTAGGAGGTGAGGGTGGAGGGTGAGGGGGAGGGAGGGTGGTAGAGACTGTAAAAGTCGTGTTGAGTTTATCAGGGAAACTGCTTCTTTTCAGTGGCCATTTTAGTATCACAGAGAAGACTCAAACATATTCCAACCAGCCT